>NC_041218.1:66816007-66852457 GCF_002837175.3 Physeter macrocephalus
GCCTGTGCTCTGCAATGGGAGAGGCCACAGCAGTGAGAGGCCTGTGTACTGCAAAAAAAAAAAAAAAAAAAAAAAGGTAACCTACTGGGTGGGGGAAGATATTTGCAAAAAGAAAAAAAGAAAAATATCACAGTGCATCACACATAACAAGGGTTTTATTTCTTGAAACTTTTAAGTTGTATATGCGTGTGTATACTGAGTCCCAATTTTAAAATATTTAATGAGGGTCACAGTAAAAAAACAAAAGTTTGAAAAGCACAGATGTAATAAATCCTGCAGTACTGAAATAGCCAAATGTGTTAATAAAATAATTGTCTAACAGTATTGCAAAGTGTGTGCTCTGTGCCAGGCGACATTCACAGTGATTTACCTGAATTTTCTCAGTCCTAGCATTAACCCTGGAAGGTGGGTATTTTTATCTTCTACTTTGTACAGATTGCACTACTGGGACATTTATCTGAGGCTCCTCTAATAACATTTTGGTTGAATTAGTACCAAATAATGCATGTTTTCATAAGTTGCATGAAAGTATTTCCTTAAAAATGCCACAGAAAGAAAAAGCAGTTTGTCCAGAATTATAGTCTAACCAATGGAATATCTGGAGCCAATAAAGACCATTTGACTAAATTTGCCAGAAAACTGTGTACACAGAGTACTCTGCATCATTATTCTTTCTCTTTGATGCCCCTCTGCCTACATGGATCTTCTCGCCAGGTTTAAAGAATTCCAAGCTTGCAAACTACAGCAGATTGTTTAGCATGGCCATGGCAAGAGGAGTATCCATGTTAGCTGAGCAAATCCCTGAAAATCATATGAAGAAGGGGACCCAGGCAAGCACACTATTCTCATTTTTCCTCCTGTGAGGCTGTGCAAATCTGGCTTCTATGGGTCTCCCATTCTTTTTTTTTATTATTATTAATTAATTTATTTATTTATTGGCTGTACCGGGTATTCGTTGCTGCGCACGGGCTTTCTCTAGCAGCCTTGCTACTCCCCCAGTCTCTGGTTTCTGGGCTTTGGGATCTTAGAATTTAACTATGACCCTGTAAAACTTCCATCACTAAGTTCTTCAACAAAAACAAAAACAAAATCACACAACCCAACAGATTATTCAGTAGGTATCTTCTAACTCATTATATGCCTCATATTATTCCATTTTTCTTGTTCTTATTGCCACTAATCATATTTATGTTTACATCACTGTTGCCTACAGTATTCTCCAAATTGGTTTTTAAATCTGATAGTCAATTTTATGCATCAGCTTGACTGGGCCATGGGGTTCCCAGGTTAAACATTATTTCTGGGTGGTAATGTAAGGGTCTATCATGATGAGACTAGCCTTTTAATTGGAGGACTCAGTAAAGGAGACTGCCTTCTCCAATGTGGGTCGGCATTATTCAATCTGTTGAGGACCTGAGTAGAAAAAATAGCAGAGGAAGGGAGGTTTGTTCCCTCTTCCTGCATGCTGAGCTGGTACATCAGTCTTCTCCTACCCTTGGATTGGAATTTACACCATCAGCAACCCTGGTTTTCTCAGGCATTTGGACTCAGCTGTAATTTACATGACCGGCTTGCTTTCCAGGGTCTTAGGCTTGCAGATGGAAGATCATGGGACTTCTCAGCCAATCATACGAGTGATATATAATTGCTTTTATTTCTCTGGAGAACTCTAATAGAATATCTCTTTTTTTCCCTCATTCCAATACATTTTATGTACATGGCTGT
Organism: Physeter macrocephalus; assembly: GCF_002837175.3. Lineage (NCBI taxonomy): Eukaryota > Metazoa > Chordata > Mammalia > Artiodactyla > Physeteridae > Physeter > Physeter macrocephalus. The sequence continues at coordinate 66,817,733 of NC_041218.1, forward strand.
CCTATTTGTCTTTCTGAACGAAAAGTCTTATCATACTGCTCCTATAATAAGGATAACAACAACAAAAATAACAATATAGAACAAACACAAAACATATAAACACAAAACCCAGAAAGCAAACAAAAAACCTCAGTATCAGTAAAGAACCTTCGTGAATTGGAATCATTTCTCACCTTACATTCTACTATTCTTATCATGAACTCTTCAAATCTCTTCCTTGCAAAAACAGCACACTTCCCCATGGCCACCGTTTGCTCATAATTTTTCTTATAAATCAAAGAGGGTAGAAGGTAACACTTATTAAAAACTTATCATTTGCAAGTATACTGCTAACTGTCCTAACATATTAAAACCTAAACTTGACTTGATTCAAAGGTCTGATTGCAGGAACGGCGTGAAAGCAAAGAAGGTGAACTCTCTCAGTCAGAGGTAGGTGTATAAAAGGTGGCCTATACACTATTCTGTCCTTTTAAATATCCACATGACCAGGGTTCTCCCTTAAGCCATCTTCGTTGTTTACATTTGTGAGGAACCTCCTCCACTCTTGTTACAGCAAGCCCTCCTTTCCCTATTCTCCTGCCTCCAGGGACTTCTACTGTAATCACATTCCTGCCTCTTCTCACTCCTTCCACCACCTCGCCCTTTATTTACTCTTCTCCATGGAGGGAAGAGAATTAAAGCAAAAGAATTGTACAACGCCTGCCAAGCCCCTTTCTCTCATTCTTTCTTGGAACCAACCTTTCCGTAGGATGGCAAATTCTGATCTGTTCTCTGACATTTGGGCTGCCTCTATGGAGAAGTCTATCTACTGTCCACTTGTGACTGTTACTAGGAGGATATGTCTGTCTAATTCCATGGCAAAGTACCAGGGAACCCATGTGACAATATTTCCCTTGATCCACAAATCTGTTATTTCTATCTCCATCTGTGTCTGACTCTTGTCTCTTATTTGGTTCCAAACTAAGACGTAGATATAAAGTGTTATTTGTTGGTCTCCTAGCTGCTCCAACCTCTGATGTCTTTAACTAGCACTTTTGTGCCTATAGTCCCAGATACATATCTTCATATGGTTACTATGATATTTATTTTGTGAAGAGCTTGCAGAGTACCTTCTAGATAATCTTTTCTAGGATCTTTGCCCACCTGCACCTTCCGAAATCAAAAGTTTCTCTCTATGAAATTCAAGACAACTAACTTCTCAAAACTTTATTCTCTATGTACTGTCAAAGATTACCAACAATATATTTGCAATCATTACTGAAGTAATCTACATAAAAGGAAATGTAATTTCTTTTGGACCAGAGCCTAAACACAAGTTTGTAAAGAGCACTCTGTGTTCTCACTTGAGAGTACTTTAATTTTCTTTGATATATAGCATAGCAAATGCAAAACTATGCAAGGATTAGCAAGCTCGTGTTTTGCAACACAGTTTGTATGTCTCTTCGTATGAGGGCTTTTTTGATCGTAGGAAGGCTATAAACAACTTTATATATTTAAACTTTATTCTTTCCATCAAACTGCTTAACCTACCTAAGTATATATGTATATACAATATGAACTGTGGTTGTTTTGTTTACTATGTCTAATCTGATAAAATATTCAAAATAGTCTCACATTTATATTGACCTATTAAAATATCTGCAGTTCGAATACTGGCACATTCTATAGGTTTTATGAACAATTAAAAAGCTTGTGTTAGGGCTTCCCTGGTAGCGCAGTGGTTGAGAGTCCGCCTGCCGATGCAGGGGACACGGGTTCGTGATCCAGTCCGGGAAGATCCCACATGCCGCGGAGCGGCTAGGCCCGTGAGCCGTGGCCGCTGAGCCTGCGCGTCCAGAGCCTGTGCTCCGCAACGGGAGAGGCCGCAATAGTGAGAGGCCCGTGTACCGCAAAAAAAAAAAAAAAAAAGCTTGTGTTAAGTGGAACTAGCTGCCAGTATATCCCAGCTAGGGTCTACCAGGAAACAATGTATACAATTGTGATAATTATCCACATTCTTTCCCTTTAAATAAATAATTAATCTGTGCCTAAATTGCTCTAATCAATAGGTCCTAATATAGCATTAGTCTACTGAGTGCATTCACTGAGGATAAGGAATTGACTGAAGATTTAGCTGTTAAGAAATCTTTTCCTAAAACACAGGCAGAACACTCTTTGACATAAATCGTAGCAATATCTTTTTGGATCCACCTCCTAGAGTATTGAAAATAAAAACAAAAATAAACAAATGAGATCTAATTAAACTTAAAAGCTTTTGCACAGCAAAGGAAACCATAAACACAACAAAGAAACAACCCACAGAATGGGAGAAAATATTTGCAAAGGAAGAAACTGACAAGTGATTAATCTCCAAAATATACAAACAGCTCATGTAGCTCAATAAAAAAAAAAAAACATTAAAAAAATGAGCAGAGGATCTAAATAGACATTTCTTCAAATAAGACATACAGATGGCCAAAAGCAAATGAAAAGATGCTCAACATTGCTAATTATTAGAGAAATGCAACTCAAAACTACAATGAGGTAACACTTCATACCAGTCACAATGGCCATCATCAAAAAGTCTACAAACAATAAATGCTGGAAAGGGTGTGGAGGAAAGGGAACCCTCCTACACTATTGATGGGAATGTAAATTGGTACAACCACTGTGGAGAACAGTATGGAGGTGCCTTAAAAAATGAAAAAGAAAGCTTCTTATGATCCAGCAATCCCACTCCTGGGCATATATCTGGAGAAAACCATAATTCAAAAACATACATGCACCCCAATGTTCATAGCAGCACTATTTACAATAGTCAAAACGTGAAAGCAACCTAAATTGTCACGGACAGAGGAATGGATAAAGAAGATGTGGTACATATGTACAATGTAATATTACTCAGTCACAAAAAAGAATGAAATAATGCCATTTGAAGCAACATGGATGGACCTAAAGATTATCATACTAAGTGAACTAAGACAAAGACAAATATCACATGAAAGACAAATATCACATGATATCACTTACATGTGGAATCTAAAAAGGTGATAGAAATGAGGTTATTTACAAAACAGAAACACTCACAGGCTTCGAAAACAAACTTATGGTTACCAAAGGGGAAAAGTGTGGGGAGGGATAAATTAAGAGGTTGGGATTAACGTATACACACTACTATATATAAAATAGATAACCAACAAGGACCTACTGTGTAACACAGGGAACCCTACTCAATATTCTGCAATAACCTAAATAGGAAAAAATTCTGAAAAAGAATGGATATATGTATACATATAACTGAATCACTCTGCTGTACACCTGAAACTAACACACTGTAAATCAACTATACTCCAATATAAAATAAAAATTAAATTTAAATAAATGCAGAAAACTGAAGAAGTTGTCGCATAATCCACAATCCTTTTAAAGATTAAAAAATACACAACACAATACAATATAACTTAGAGGCATATTTGGGTCCTAATTTTGTTCAAATAATTTAAGACAAAGTAAAATTTGGGCATATAAAACTGAATTTCATTGAAAATTTCCTTTTTTGTCTCAACAGGTTTTAAACATAGATACCGATGTTGAAATGGGTAAATAACTGAAAGCAAAAAGGATGTCAAAGAAAGCATCAGAAAAATTTATTACTTTATAGTTACTGAGGAATTTTGTACCTGTTATTGCCAAAAGAAGAGCTGGACTTTATCTTTTCTGTACAAACATATTATCTTTGTGTGAGTGCGTATGTGTTCTTTTTAAAGTCTACATAAGGCCAAGTGTCACATCTTTCATCTTCTAGAAGAGGTAAGCCTTTTGGTCACCTATATAAAACCTGGATTAGCAAACTTTCCTACTCCTTCGATAAATTCTTTTCTAGGTTCCTTCCATCTTCCTGCCTTAGCTGAAACCGGGGCTTCCACTGTCAAGTCCATTTTCTGCAAAGTGCCTTCTAATACATAAGAATGATCCCTCTTATTTTCTGCATTCCATCTCTGCTTTCTTGGGGATCTAGGTCTTTTATTATCACCATTCCCTTATCCTTAATCTCCTTCTACTGGCTCATTTCCATCAGCCTTTAAATATGCTCAAGATTCTCTCAATTTAATGAAGCAAAACAAAACAATAACACTCCCCCTTAATCCTACATTGCATTTCAGTTTCTGCCTTTCTCTAACCTATTTCTTATAGCTTAACTCATCCAAAGTGGCTATTTCCATTTCTTCACTCCTCTACCTATAAGCAACCTACCACCAACTGGTTCCCACCTGCATCACTCCTGAAACTGCCAGCATCATGGTCACCTCAGACATCGACGCTGATAAATCCAGTGGATCCTCCTCAGTCCCTATTTACTTAGATGTTCAGAAGCAATTGACGTTCTTGACAACTGTCTCGTCTTTAAACATTATTTTTCCTTGTGTTTCAGAGACTTATAGTTTTAGCTTACAACTCTGGATTGCTCCTCTTCCTCTCCTTTGCTACGTCCTTCTACTCTGCCTATCCCCTAACTGATGGGACTCCTTAGGGCCCATTTAGGCCCTCCTCCATTCCTGCTCTGTATCCTGAGTGATGACATCTAATCTCACGCTTTCAATTACCAAGCATATGCTTATGAATCGCAAATCATTTTCTCAAGGCAAGACATTTATCTTAGGCTTCTAATACATGAAACTGTTAGAAAACTGCACTTTCTACTTCTATAATCAACATGTACAAAACAAAACTAATCTTATCCCCCAAATCTGCTTTTGCCTCAAATAGTCCTAAAGAATCCTGAATTAGGCCACATCTCTCCATTCCCACAGCACTCCCCTAAAGTGGCCACAGGTATCTCTCACCTGGATTACTGAGACAGCCTGAAAACTCTTCCTTACACCAAGTCTTCTTCCTCTTTAATTCATTCTTCAAGTTACGGCCCCAGTGATCTTTCTTAACTGGAAAACTGATTTTTACATTTTTATTTTAAACCCTTCAATCATTCCCCAAGGGTCTTTGGTAAAAACGCAAAATTCATATGCTATTCCAGGCCTTGCGGTATCTTGCCCCACTCTACCGCTTCAACCTCATTTGAAGTCTCTCTTTTGCTCTCTATGCTCCATATATACTGAACTCTTATTACCTTTTTGCCCCTAAGATCCTTGAATATGTTCTTTCCTGCTTCAAAACTTTCCCATCATCTTCGCCTGGTTAGTCTGTACTCTTATTTACACTAGTGGCTCAAACTACATTTTGTTCCAGAAAAGCCTTATTTGTCCCTCACAACCCAGTTAGGTCCTCCCCCTGAGGGCACTATGGCACCATATACTCTCATCATACCATTGATCAGGTTTATTTACACACTTTTCTTTTCATACTATTTTGTTTGTCTTCTTAGTCAAACTGTAAACTCATTGAAGTCAGATAACATGCCTGTCTTCATAGATTTTCTTCACGACCCTCAGTTCATACACAACAGAAATTCAATAAACGTTTTTTTTTTTTTTGATAAAATAGTGTGTCAAGTGGTAATACCTTCTGTGTGTATGCATAGGCTTTAAACAAGAACAAATTTATATTCCATATACATTTATGAAATATCTTTGAGCTATTAGGGAACCAAGAATTAATCTATTTCAACACTCTCACTTTTAAAATGTGAAAAGATTTGAGGCAAAAAGGTCAGTAATTTGCCCAAGGTCATAGAATTAATTTATTTGTTTTCTTGCTAATTTACATTTTCAAGTAGCATACCTCTCTTTCCTTGCTTCCTTTATGTCTTTTTTAAAAAAAAATAAGTTTATTTATTTATTTTTGGCCGTGTTGGGTCTTCGTTGCTGCGCGCAGGCTTTCTCTAGCTGTGGCGAGCGGGGGTTTCTCTTCGCTGCGGTGCGTGGGCTTCTCATTGCGGTGGCTTCTCCTGTGGAGCGCGGATTCTAGGCGTGCAGGCTTCAGTAGTTGTAGCGTGCGGGCTCAGTAGTTGTGTCTCACGAACTCTAGAGCGCAGGCTCAGTAGCTGTGGCGCATGGGCTTAGCTGCTCCGCGGCATGTGGGATCTTCCTAGACCATGGCCAGAACCCATGTCCCCTGCATTGGCAGGAGGATTCTTAACCACTGCGCCACCAGGAAAGTATGCTTCCTTTATTTCTTTATGTCAATCATGTAGATGTGCCTTCTTCATAAGACTTTGAAAACTTGAAGCTGTTATTCATTTGGTACTTAGATACACAAATAATTTGAATTTAAAATACTGGTCCAGGGCTTCCCTGGTGGCGCAGCGGTTGCGCGTCCGCCTGCCGATGCAGGGGAACCGGGTTTGCGCCCCGGTCTGGGAGGATCCCACATGCCGCGGAGCGGCTGGGCCCGTGAGCCATGGCTGCTGAGCCTGCGTGTCCGGAGCCTGTCCTCCGCAACGGGAGAAGCCACAGCAGAGGGAGGCCCGCATACCATAAAATACTGGTCCAGAGAAACAAATATGTCTTTAAAGTGTTTTACATATGCCAAAACTCGCTTCTAATATCCATACAATTGTTATTTTCATCACCTCTCCAAAACACTGTAGTAACATTTTTGATTATGTACAAAAACAAATGCAGCAATAAAGCCTGTATATTTTCCATCCCTGAGAACTATCTTCTTGAAATAAATTCATTCATTCATTCAACAAATACTGACTAATTGCCTGCTAGGTTTCAGGCACTGTTCAAAGTGTGTTGCATATGGCAACGAAGGAAAGAAAAAAGTCCCTGACCTTACAGAGCTTGGCTCTAGTTGAGGGGATAGAAAAATAAACCAATAAGTAAGTAACTTAAATGGTAAGTTAGATAATAATAAGTATATACTAAGAAGATAAATAAAGCAGATAAAGCAAACATCTCTGTTATTTGTTTGTTGGTTGGTTGATTGGCTTTGCAGTTTTATCTGGAGCTCTGACCAGAGGTTCTCATTTGAGTGAAGATGAAGGAAGATAAGAGAACTGGCCATGTACCTATGAGGGAAAAGAGCATTTCAGCAGAGAGAAGAGCAAGTTCAAAGGATCTGAGGTATAAGCATGAGCGGTGTGTTTTGATCATAACAAGGAGGTCAGTAGGGCTGGAGCAAAATGAGCAAGGAAAAGATTAGTGGAATCTTTTCAGATAGGAGGTAATTGAACCAGACCACAGAGGACACTGAAGAACACTGTAAGAACTTCGGTTTTACTCTGAGTGAAATGGGAAGCTCTTGGAGGGTTGTGTGTACTCTAGCTGCTGAACTGAGAATAGACCCAAAAGTAGCAAGGGGAGAATCAAAAGACTAGTTAGGAAGTTATTGCAATAATCTGGGCAAGAGATGATGGTGGCTTGAATCAAAAGAGTAGGAACGAAAGTGGTGATAAACTGCGGAATTGGGATATATTCTCAAAATTGAGCCCATAAATCTTGCTAATGGGTTGAATGTGCGGTATGAGTGTAAGAGAGGGGTCATGGATGACACCAAGGTTTTCTGCCTAAGTATATAGAACGAAGTTGCCATCTATCAACTAGATGTGTTATTATTCAGAATATTAGAGTAAATAGTGTTCTGGAGGCAAACTATAATAATTTCTAGTACAGCATTCAATACAGTGCACAGTCTTCCTTCAGTGAAGCCAGGATAGCTCCATTTTTGGCATATGCAGCAGAAGCATCTCTTAATTAAGCATTTTCAAGCAACACTCCTCTGATCTTACTCTGTGGTATTGACAGCAGCACTCTATACAGATTTTATTGCTTATAAAGGGTCATATGGAATATTACTGTGGATCAAAACATAGGCAAAAATTTAATTAAGGAAAAAGAAAATAGGTGTGTTTACCATATATATACATATATGTGTGTATATATATTTTCCCCACCATAACAATGTATTATTTAAGCCTAAATTTTGATATTTGGTGGATTGAGAGTAGTTTTCAACTTATTTTCAACATGTTGTGGACATTTAAGGAAATCGAGTTTTTAAAAAGGAAAAAAAAATTTTTATGTTACTGAAAAATAGTTCTTTTCTTTCTTATACACCATCATATATATCTGAGTACCCAAATCAGTGCATGAACATAAGGAGATACATATGCATAAGTACATGTAACAGCTAAAAACTACTGATCAAGCCTGCTGTGTAAGCTGTAAGTACAGTAATCAAATAAGTAAACATTGAGATGTTTCTCCCAGATCAAACCAGGGAAACACACTTTTAAAAAATCCCTAAATACAACCCTTTAGTGTAAGAACTATGATAAGGATGATGCCTAAATTAAAGACACTCCTCAAAATTAAGATCAAAGAAATAGCAGAAAAGCCATTTAATTGATCAACATTTTTTTTGTAAAATATAAAATCCTATTCAAACATGAATCATTGAAAAATAACATATATTTAAGTTTCAGTTTTGACGTCAATCCTTTGCACTTTTAAAACAAAAAGCTAAACTTTTAACATACAGAAGCATTAATTCAATATAAATCCTACTTTCTAATTCCCAGGGATGCGTGATGACACTTGTTAACTTGATTACACAGGTAGTGAAATAGGATTAAGTTTATATTCTCAAACCTGAGATGTTCTTACCAGAAACTGTATATAGGGACTGAACTTGCTTAAGCACCCGCACACAGTTTCTATGATAAATATTTGTACCAAACACTTTCAGATATATTGTTTTTTGGAATATTTTTGTTGTTAAAGTTATGAAAGACTTAGCTTATTTGGCTTTGAATGGCAGTGGATTTACTAAGACTCACTACTTTCTCCTTCTGTAATTTTACATTAATTTAGAACCCAGATTGGAAAGTGAAATGTCAATAGGGTCATTAAAAAAATGGAAAATTATTTGTATTTTTTATGATTGAATTTTATGTAGTTAATTAGTTTGAAAATAATCTACTTTATATATTTGAAATAGACTTCTATTGTGTATGCTGTGATGTTCATGTTATTTTTCCGTGTTTATATATGTGCATGAAATAGATCTGAATATCCATATCATATTTACTTAAACATCTAAGAGTATTTTTGTGACTTTTAGTGCAAATCTCTTGCTTTCTCTAGGCCTTAATTATCAAGAGTGCTAGGTTTAGAGAAACAATTTGCTTCAAACTGTAGGTTCAGTAATTATTTGCTGCAAGTCCTAACGAATTATTTTACTCTGTGTGAGTTTGTTTTTTCATCTATAAAAAAGAGATAATAATGTAACAGTGTTGCAATATTAAATTTTACAATACATTTACAGTAAAAGTAGACTGAAACAGACATAAAATCTTAATGCTTCAACAGAAACAATTTCAATTAGAAACACTAATTTGCATTGCTCTTCTTTTATTGTGGTTATCATACTGTGGTTTGATCACACTTTAACATTATTTAGAAAAAAAAATGTGCTTTATAGAGAAACACAATGATGTGAAGCATTTTTCATAAGAACTACAGTAAAACAGAATTTAATATATGTACTGCCAAATGTCCTACAACGTTTGGCAAAGTTGTGCAGTCTTGAATGATACAGTCCATTTTGGCAGCTGAATCAGAGCTCAAAAGAGAGATGTGAATAAAATACCATATTTTATATTTCTAATATAAAATGAACCTTTCTATTAATAATTTGACAATGACAATCCATCATGCCTCACCTAATCTAAAGCTTCTGCCCACATTATAGTTTTAGGTCTTAGAAATAATGATTAGGTGCAGCTGTAAAACACAGTGATTCAAAATGAAAGATTCATTAGTCACATAACAGGAGTAGCACCAAAGAACTGCACAATGAAATCTGGGATTTCCCTTTTGCCTATCTTTTGGTACTCAATCTGTTTTGGCCTGAGGTCTGCATGCAGACAGATGCCCAGAATTGATTTTTTTTTTTTTTTTGCGCCCTAATGATGCCCTTTCCCCTCTTCGCACTAAATTGATTGAGGTGGACAATGACTATGCTGATATACTAAATGGATTGTGAGTCCCTCATGGCATACCTGAATCAAGGAGAAACACAATGTGAACCGATATTTCTTCCACGTTGGCTATTTTATCTGTGAGTACCACATGAATTCTGACCAGTGTATGAGTAGTGCTGAAATTAACTTATTTTCCCCTTATATCGTCTCCCATAGTCTGAGGAAACAATACTGACTTGGGAATCATAAAACATAAATACCTCATGCCTAGTGGGTCTCATGTTTTCTAGATTACCTTTTCAGTCAATGAAGAATAATTTCTCATATCCACCCCAGTCTCTCTTATAATAAAAACCAGAGGTTTGGGGCATAGCTCTTGACAAGGCTGCTGGAGTTCTGATAAGAGCTACATGACACACCAAACACTGGCTGGACAGCAGGGGTTCTGAGGTTCCCCTCAGAGGCGTTCAGATATTTTTGAATTTAATCTTGAGACCACAGTACTAATATTATATCACATTATAGGTGGCGTCTTTCTAATGAAAATGTAGGCTGCAACTGACAATATTCTGCCACTGTACCAGGAATGCAGCAGTCAATGGATACGTATTTGTGAAGTTGAGTCATTGAGATTGTTACCAATATCACCAGATATCCATTTTCAACTCTCTTGAACTCCTCATTCATTTCTTCCCTACCGCCTCCTTGCCCTTTCTTTCACTGACCTTCTTTTTTTCTAGGCCATCATACTTTCATTCTAATTGCAGCAGTCCCCTTCCTGTTCTCTTTCACCCTACCAAAAAAGTGTGAAATCTCAAAATGATAGCACCCATAATAAGGGGAAGGAACAATTCAAAATAATAATCCAGTGGTGAAATAACTTATTAAATACATCATCTACAAAAACACCTATTATAAGGAACACCTTCATTTATTACTCTTTTTCTAAATTCATTTTGGGACCAAAATGTTGAAATAATTGAAATACACTATTACCAACTTAGCACAATGGACAGATGTGGAACACCAATGAGGGTTTCGTGTTTTTAAAAAGTGAAAGATATTATTACATTCTTCATATTTTTCTAGTTTACTTAGAAGGAGATTTAATATTTCTGTTTTAAATTAATAACAGAACACCATCTCAAAACAGTACTTAAAGTTATTTCAATATCAGTAGGATTTGGTCATTCATATTATTGAGATTTACTTTTCCCTTAGGATACATCCATTATTTTCCATTTCCACTGACAACACTAACACTTTTTACCTCACTACCACAAGAGCTTGCTAACTGGATTCTTTCTTTGGTCCTTAAAATAAACCTGATTTTATTTTCTCTTAGAAAACCCTTAAATGACACCCCATTGTCTATAGCTGTCTTCAAATCTGAAGCAAGCTTCATATGGTGTTTGTGAGAAGATGCACTGGAGTGTTGTAGAATCTCATTATTCCACGCGTGGTCCAGGGACCAGCAGCCTAAGTCATCCGGGAGCTTGTTAAAATGCAAACTCTCAGATTCCACCCCAGACCTACTTTATCAGAATCTACAAAAAGTTCTCCAGGTGTTCTATAAATTTTTACTCAAATTATATTTTATCTATAAAATAGAAAACACGTTAAGAATTGCTTATATTTCGCGTACAAATCAATACTGGTGCCTTACTTAGTCCATTGGCTACCTATGCTATTCTGAAAGAAGGTCAGAATGAGATCAAGCAAAGGCATATTTAAACTTTTCTTTCATTTTCACTTGTTTAATATATTGGAGTTTCCTTGTATATTAATACATAGACTGAAGTGTTATATAATCTAGAGTAGCATAAATCAATTTTCCCAAAATAAATATATGGCATGAAAGTGTGAACATGAATTGAAGATCGGACAAAGTATGCAAACACAAGTGAACAAGAAACTGGCAAAGCAGATTCTTCTTTTCCTACTACAAACTATCTTTCAGTCATTTGGGGGCGAGGGTTGGGAACAATGACAATCTAGTCATAGCTGATAAGAAACTGACCAGTAAAATTATTGAGATTATTTGAATTATGATACACAAGAGCTATTACTAATTAACGTAAGTGTACTTTGAGGTTTGCATTGATCAAAACCTAAACTTCCCTCAAAATATTACAAGAACTGAGTAGACTGAGAGAGGTTGCCAGTATCAATAAGTACACTAAATATTAGTAACACTTAATGCATTTATTTTCTAGTACCTTCAGGCTTCATGGTGAACAAGACATTTTAAAATTAAGATTTTGTTAATAATGACAAACCTCTGTCTCTTTTCCAGCAACATTAAGAGTTATGATACACCATCACTTAACAGAAATGTCCTAAATTAAATAATATTTTGAAGTATCTTTTAAATTTCTAACTTAATAATGAAATAATTTAATGACATTGTACCATTAGAGGAATATAGCTTTCTTCTGCCCTGGTCAAAGAAAATGACTGAAATAATGTATGGTAAACAATATGATAACAACTTAAACAAAATCCTTTGTCAGCAAACTTATGGGGAGAATCACACAGAAAACACTGCTGATGAGTTAGCTGAAAGAAGAGGCATGTCAAATTATGTAATTTTGGGAGGTTGCTCAGAGCGAGACTCAAATATAAAAGTTTCTGATCTGTCTTAGCTCATGAAAAGTTTAGTTTGGGACAGTAAATAAGAATATGTATGGAGAAAGGTATGTTATGAGTGGTGGATGACATTTAACGAAAGTGGTGTTTTTGTGCGAAGGGACCACTCTCTGTAAGGGTAACCACTGATAAAATAGATTCTAGAGCAAGCTTACTAAAAGATAACACTACATGTGAATTTCTTTCACTGCATCCTTCCAGCACAGTGCAATGCGAGGAAGAAGTTGAAGCGTGAAGGGCCAAAAATGCTATACTATGTTTTAGAAGCAAGCAGGCAAGGAAGCAAGCAAACAAAAACCCAAGATCTACAGTAAATTCTTAACAATAATCTGTAATGATATATGGGCAGTGATAGTGAACATCATTTATACTACAGAATGCTTTGCTGCTGTGCTCATGTAAAATGCTTTAAAAAGAATCAGATTTGGGCTTGCCTGGTGGCGCAGTGGTTGAGAATCTGCCTGCCAATGCAGGGGACACGGGTTCGAGCCCTGGTCTGGGAAGATCCCACATGCCACGGAGCAACTGGGCCCGTGAGCCTCAACTACTGAGCCTGCGCGTCTGGAGCCTGTGCTCCGCAACAAGAGAGGCCGCGATACTGAGAGGCCCACGCACCGCGATGAAGAGTGACCCCAGCTTGCCACAAGTAGAGAAAGCCCTCGCACAGAAACGAAGACCCAACACAGCCATAAATAAATAAATAAATAAATTTAAAATATTTTTTTAAAAAAGGACTACTTAAAAAAAAAAAGAATCAGATTTAAAGGTACATTGAACAGTTTTCTCTTATTAAAAAAAGAAATACAAATTTACTGACTTCTAGAAGAACGCTGCCTACTACATTGTTTGGAAAAAAGTATAAACATATTTAATCTGTCTCTTCAAGGTAGTATTTTAAGCAAATGAAGTCCCCGTGAACACTATGCACACTTATATTTGGAGTCAAAATTTGCTCACTTGTTTGAAATAAAGATTTTCAGTAGATTTTAGACCTATTTGTTGACTGTATAGGAAAAGTCTTCCAATTAGTTTGCCAAACAACTGATTAACATTAGCGAAGACAGAGATACAACCAGCTAATAATGAATGCGGAAATATTCAACGTCAACAACATCAGCATACTTTCTATCATTGGAGAGTGGATTTGAAATGACCATCCTGATTTAGTAAGCATGAACAATGATATATTCTTCCTTTTGGATTCACCTATTTTGTTGCAGAATTATTTTGCACCTAGACACACTGCACCTTAACTGAGCTCAGAACCAGAGCTTGAAACTTTGTATTCAACATGTTTAACAGGAATTTTAAAAAAGAAGTGAAGCATTTTAAAAACAAAATTAATAATATTTAAATTAGTTATTAGCTAAATTGAGTAATGTTCTTTTAATTTCTCTGTTTATCTTATATAAAGTATATAAAATAAAAACAAATGGAGCTTCTGGAGGAGATAAAATGCACTCTAAATTCCTTAATCTTGTTTTTCCCTCTTTTTGACTTATATTTTTGTCTTATAAAAATTAATGTTTTGAAATACAAAGTGTTATTTTATATAATGCATTACAATATACTTTATTATGAAATTAGGACTCTAAACTTACTGTTTGGATATTACATTTTTATTTTCCTCACCTTTGGTTCAAAATAAGAGCCAAATACAAGATATTTCTATCTACAACTTACCCTCCTCACCCAAACATTTCAGCTATTAAATGTTCATTAGCTTATCCTCCTGTACACTGGTCAGTAGTTATAACTCATGTTCAGTTCCTTTATCTTTGGATTAATACTACTCATCTCCTGCAGCCTGCTGGCCACCCATTTTTGAGTCCTATCTTTCACTGAATATCCCTTTTATATTTTCTTTTCTCTCTCCTCAGATTCGATCCCCTGAGAGCTCCTCAGCTGTTTATCTGGTAGTGCACCCATTTACCCTCCACAAGGCAATCTCAGTTGACCTTTTCATTCATATTTCTTTCTCCTACAACAACTCTGTACTCCAGTTAAAATAGCCTCTCCATCTTCCCCAGGACATACCATGTATATACATGGCCTCACTTTGCAATTTGCTTTGACCATTATATTCTTAAAAATGCTCTTTTTGGCCTCTCTGCAACCAAATTAGTTCCCTTCAAGACAGTTCATATTTAACTTTGTCCCTTTTCAATAAACTGAATCCATTTTTTTCTCCTGAAATCCTATATTTATTCCCTATGCAGATAATGTGCCTTGTGCTATATACACTGTCATATTGTATTGTTCCATAATACAGTGATGTATTTTTCCATTTAATTGTTTTGTTACTTTTCATAAAAATAAGCTTTGAATCTATGAAGTTTGAACTTCCTTGAGGGAAGATAACTTCTGATTACTGTGCATTCCCAAGAGTGCCTACCATGCTGTTGACAGAGAATAGATGCTTCTTAATACAGTCTTAATAATTTAGGAAAGATTCATCAACTGTGTATAACGCATATGTTTAACTCATACAATTAGGAGTTCTAACTACTTCCATTATGCCTCAGAGTTATTAATAGAAATTACATGTTTACAGTGAATTCTTAAAGTCAAGTTAACCCAAGTTTGCTTGGGTTAAAAAATTCGTCTATTTCTCTTATCTCAAGGTCATTTTTTCTTTGACTATTTCCTCATAGTCTACTTTATTTCACTTGTGGAGTTAGAGTAAGTTCAACTGCCTAATCTAAATAAGTAATACAAGCAATGAGCCACACAGAAATCAATCCACCTGTAAAACAGCAATGTAATATGGTTGAAATGACAAAGGAAATCAAACTATAGACTAAATCTCAGACAACCTTTGCAAAAGAATCTAATTTGTGCCTCATGGAAACAGACAAATTTTGTTGATAAAAGAAGTATTATGACTCACAGCTTTCCATTCCTCTCCTTCAAAAATGCTATTAAAAAGCCTTATATACTTAATCACCCTAACCACTATCACAAGTAATGGCTCTCTAAGTCCAGCTTATTTTAGTGTTACACTAAAATTTAAACAAATACACTAATGTTTATGTATGTTATGCTATGCATTTCAGGCATTTTAACAATACTAATAAGTGAATATTCACACAATTACACGTAAATTTAGAACAATTCCATTCATTATTTTAAGGATTTTTAAGAGTGTCTCTCTGGAAAAAAATCCTCATGGAAGAGATATGATTTTATGAGCAAAAAAAGAGAGGGTGCTTTTATTGAGCATCAAATACATGGGTACATATTTGATCTTTCAAAACATGAACACATATTTTTATTTTAATAGAGATTCACATGATATCCTTTGGTAATACCTTAACAGTAAGATTTTGAAAAATTGACCATGTATTGCTTCAAGTATGATAATGCATAATCATTAAATAGATAAGCCACAATTCAGAAATGTAAAATAAAACTGTGAAAACCAAGTGCAGTCATCCATGTGGCATACTGCACAACACAGAATGCAAAGTGAGTGAAACCATGTTAAACATGAAATTAATTCTTATTCGTGAGCTTAACCCTACAGGGATTACTCTTCCAAGCTTATGTATCAATGTGCTTTCATCTTTCAAAATATTTTCAGCACATTTTAAAGTCAAAGATATTTTACCCTGTACCTATATAGTGTACGTATAAAACACAAAACAACACATTTACTCATGTAGTGAAGACCTTTCAACCATTTATAAAGCAACAAAACAACAACAACAGTAAATGTGCTTTCAACTCCATCTACAGAACACTGCCTAACCTTGGATACAGAATTAATTATCTTTATGGCTTTGAAAGTACATGTAAAAGGCCTACGGCAGTGACCTTACTGTAAGATTATCAAATGGAAGTGAGGGCATATGAACCATGGTTGAAAGCCTATTTCTTCAGATGAATCATTTTCAAAGTTTGTAACCTATACACCTCACACAGATATTTTTTAAATGCCTTCAAAGAATGTAATTTCAAAGGCACATATATATTGGATTTGACCCTGAACATATTTAGTGACATCGAACTACCTCTTATAACTATGAACTTGTAGTAAACACAGCCCTTGGAACATAAATATCCAAACAGTATGGACTAGTGTTAATTACCCAGAACTGTAACTAAATATACTTGTATGAGAAAAATGACTGACAATTTTTGATGACAGTTCTATCGTCACCAACTAACAAACCAATCCCATCTCATGTTCTCAATAAGACAACTTCTATCCATGCTGGGTTTTGTCCTCTAAAAAAACCCCTCAGGAAATTGGCATTTCCTATGGGACTATTGCATATAGGATTAACCGAAAAGCAGAAATGACATATCCACGCACTATAGGTGTGAGTTCCTCCACTTCTTATTATGTCAGTGTCACCCAAGTTATCTCCATTGCTGAATTTTGATTGATAGCTCCAAAAGTCAGAAATTGTATCTTGACTTACATACAGTGACATTTCATGTTGATGTTGGTGTTCCTTAAATGACATTTAATGATAAAAAACCAGGATATATGTGTTCAAAAATAATGCAATTCTAAGAGCCTTTGATCTCTTTATCTGCTCCTGTATCACTTTTTAAAATTTTTTTATTTTATATTGGGGTATAGTTGATTTACAATATTGTGTTAGTTTCAGGTGTACAGCAAAGTGATTCAGTTATACATGCACATGTACCTATTCTTTTTCAAGTTCTTTTTCCATTTAGGTTATTACAGAATATTGAGCAGAGTTCCCTGTGATATATAGTGGGTCCTTGCTGGTTATCTGTTTTAAGTATAGCAGTGTGTACATGTCAATCCCAAACTCCCAATCTATCCTCCCCCTGACCCTTCCCCGCTGTAACCATGAGTTCGTTCTCTAAGTCTGTGAGTCCTGTATCACTTTTACATAGCTGTTAGAGACAGAGAAAACTATTGATGCCTTGATCTGGCTGAAGTAATGTTGAATGTAACTGAGGAGAAAAACTCATCTTCCAGTACATAAGAGGCAGTTTTTAAACACAGTGTGGGGAATTGAGGTCTGAAGGAGACTTTTACAAAGTCCATGCTGAGAGGTCAACATGATTGAGAAAGATATGTGATCTGAATAAGAACAATTAAAAACAGAGAGCTGTACATAAGTTGGAAACTAAGGATCTCTTCCTTTTAGATCCCCTTGTATTACCTCTTTGACCCCTCTCTTGAACACCTGTAATAGTGTTTTGGTTTCTCTTAAAGCGCTGATAACGACCTTTCTTACGTTACTACTGTTTATGTCCATATTATTTTCTTTTCTAGAATGTAAACTTCCTTAGGAAGCAAATTGCTCCAAAGGATAGGAATTTCAATTTAAAAAAATTTTTACTCCACACAGGGAATAACACAGTACCTCATCGTGTTTCCTAAAAAATATGTGACTGTGGAGAAAGAGAGAAAGTAAATGAATAAACTTCCACTTTTTTCGACAAAGCATCTTTTCCTTAATTTTATAGTCATTTTAAAAATTTTCTTGTCAATGATTTTTATTGTTTAGAGGACTAAATCTAATTATCTTATTTTTACCAGAGGCTATACTTATTGGAATTTCCCACCTTTATAAGTTACAACACTTTTCTGTAAGAACCCTCTGCTTCTTCAAATAGGTCTTCTTACACATTCAAATTCCCCCTGTGAAATGCTTTCCGTTCTCTAGTTGTTTATGGCATACACATTTCCAGCTCAAATTCTTAGTACTCTACTGGAGTGTTAAGAATATATTAGTTGGTGAGAGTTTTTGAAGTATCTATAATGTCACAGGAACAGAACTATGTTTCTGTATATTAAAGAGAGGCAGGGAATGATGTATTATAATTAATTGACTCTCAAGCACAATTTTATGGATTAGTCTCAAAATTACTTTTTGTTTCATCTGAATTTGTAAGAAACAAAAGTTGACATAGTGTAACATGAAGCTAAAATTGTTAGTATTCATCCTTGGATAGATAATGACACTTTTGAATCATGGGACAGCAAAGCCAAGGGTTTCGTTTATAAATATAAATATCTTGTTTTTACATTCTTAGCTATGGATGTAAAATGGACATATACATAAAAATATTCTGTATTCAAATGAAAAATGTATGACCAGAAAAATGGAACCAATATGAGCTGGTTTCTTATACTCAAATGGCAGTATATTATTTCAAGCATTATAGTAAACATATTTAAATATATTAAGTTTTAAACATTCACATGGTAAGGGCTTCCCTGGTGGCGCCGTGGTTGAGAGTCTGCCTGCCGATGCAGGGGACGCGGGTTCGTGCCCCGGTCCGGGAGGATCCCACATGCCGCGGAGCAGCTGGGCCCGTGAGCCATGGCCGCTGAGCCTGCGCGTCCGGAGCCTGTGCTCCGCAACGGGAGAGGCCACAGCAGTGACAGGCCCGCGTACCGCAAAAAAAAAAAATAAATAAATAAATAAAAACAAAAAACATTCACATGGTAAATACATAGTACTTAAAATTCAACAATGCTTTTTCTAACACAATTAACTGAAAACTAAATTTTCAGGTTAACATCTAGGCAAAGAAGCAGCAAATACAGTGTTTATAGACATTGAGTGAATTCTTTTCTAAAGATGAATACTTCGAGTAAACAGAGATACCATAGATGCATCTAAGATGTTCTGAATAATAATCATTAATAATAATAAACTAGGTCCACGTAATAGGAGTCAGAGCAAATTTCTTCATTTTTTGTAACATTCTAGGGCTGTTCAAAGCTTTTTTAAGGCTGCAAAAAGAAAGCTCTAGATATTGTTTTTATTATTCTGGAACCAAAATCATAAAGGAAAGCCACCATTTTTCTTGATACTCCAAAGAAAGGGCTAAGTATACCTACAATAGTCATTTATACAAATGGAAAACTAAGAAGAACTAAATGATAAAAAAGGCATTCTTGACCTTCAAAGGAGGATATGACATTTACTTCATTTTGTTGACGTAATGAGAAGAGCATTTTATATACCAGGGGAAACTCAGATCAGACTGAGGGGAGTGTCTGCTTCTGAAGACAGAAGTTGTTTTATGTGTGATGGTGGTAGGGAATGGAATTAGAGACACTTCGTTTGGACTAACACCACATTTGCCTCTTTCTCAGAGGAACAGGTCTCCTAGGAATATTTGCGCCAGATAAATATTATCATGTCATCATTTTCCATGTATAAATTAAAACCTAAGATTAAAAAGAAAAGGTTTGAGGGAGATTGATCAAGATAGTGAAATAAGAGGACACGGATCTAACTTTCCCCCACAAACACATCAAAACTACCTCTACATGTGGAACAATTCTCACTGAAAACTAATTGGAAACTGGCAGAAGGACCCTGGAACAACAAAGGCTGGAAGAAAGATCCACACATAATTGGATGGGAAGGAAAGAAAGGTGATCAGATTGGGACCATGCCCCTGGAAGAAGACTCAGAGAAAGAGGGAGAATACACGGGTGGACAACTACTCTGAGGAGAGAGTGGTGAGAGCCACAGATTGGGCACCCTAGTCTTGGAGTCCTACATGGGAGACATGAGCACCCTTGACTGGTTGGAGGACCACTGGGACTAACAGGAGGGCTGTGGGAAGCCTGGACTCAGCTTGAGAGGAGTGTGTGTGCCGGCTTGACCCCAAAGCAGGGCAGAGAGGGTGGAGAGAAGACTCATTTAGTGGCTGCTAGGTTTCCTGTGACCACCTTGATGCATGCCCCGGCCCTAGCCAAGCAAAAGTTCAGGCCCAGCTCACTCTATGTCACAGCATGGCACTGGATCTGGGACAGCCACAACGGGGGAGAAGACCTGGCCAACAGATGTAGAGGTGACCCTATCCTAGGGTAGAGCCTGGGTGTAGCAGTGGTGGCCATTATTGGCACTTATTCAAGCAGCACATCAGAAGCAGCCCACAACTCTGGCAGCAGCTGCTCCATCAGGGCTCATGCCCCAGTGTAAGCAGAGAATCCATGTAGGCCCTGCCTGCCCTGCAGTATGGACCCACAATAGGGGGAGGGTGGCAGAAGCAGGGGGCAGTGACCCACTGTAAGTGACGAAGGGGACTTGCACCCAAAGCTGCGTCTGAGCAGAGTGAGAAAAACAATTCTAAGTATATGCACAGGCAGTGCATCAGAGACAGCTTGGATACCTCTCTGTGGCTTACACAAGCCAAGAGCCCACACAGGACACCCTGTGCTTCACCATTCCCCTACTCTAGGGCATGGGTCCCAGTGTGGGGAGAGAAGAAAACAGACCCCTCAAGGGAGCAGAGCCAGAACCCCCAGGGCTTCTGCTCCAGCAGCCTGGGAACAGATCTCACACCTGATACGGTGTTGATGGCCACTGAGTAGAGGGCAAGTCCCATCTCAAACCTGGCTCCAGCTCTAGACCCTCCATCTTCAGTCCCACCCCCTACCAAAGCAGTAACTGCCAGCACACCCTGAGGAAAGACATGCCTTGCATCCACGTCAAATCCAGCTTTCCCACCAAAGGCACTAGGCACACACAGTCTGTATAAGGATGCTCCCACATAAGAACACCCCTTTGAGATCTCAAGAGGTAAGTCTTTGGGCTTCCCTGGTGGCGCAGTGGTTGCGCGTCCGCCTGCCGATGCAGGGGGACCGGGTTCGCGCCCCGGTCTGGGAGGGTCCCACGTGCCGCAGAGCGGCTGGGCCCGTGAGCCATGGCCGCTGGGCCTGCGCGTCCGGAGCCTGTGCTCCGCAACGGGAGAGGCCACAGCAGAGGGAGGCCCGCATACCACAAAAAAAAAAAAAAAAAGACATAGGGTGACTGATTGAATAAAAAAAAAACAAGATGCTTCAATATGCTGCCTACAGGAGACTCAATTCAGGGCTAAAGACACACACAGACAAAGTCAGGGGATGGAAAAAGATATTTCATACAAACAGTAACAACAAAAAAGCAGGGGTAGCAATACTCATATCAGACAAAATGGACTTTAAAACAAAGGCTGTAACAAAAGACAAAGAAGGGTATTACATAATGATAAAGGGATCAATACAAGAAGAGGACATTATACTTGTTAATATATACACACCCAATATAGGAGCACCTAAATATGTACAGTAAATACTAACAGATTAAAAAAAAGGAGAAATTGGCAACAATACAATAATAGTAGGAGACATTAACACACCACTTACATCAATGGACAGATCATCCAGACAGAACATCAATAATGCAACAGTGGTCTTAAGTTACACAATAGACCAGTGGACTTAGTAGATATCTATAGGACATTACATTCAAAAACAGCAGAATGTACATTCTTTTCAAGTGCACATGGAATATTCACCAGGATAGATCATATAATAGGCCACAAAATAAGCCTCAAAAATTTAAGAGGACAGAAATTCTATAAAGCATTTTTTGCAACCACAATGGTATGAAACTTGAAATCAATTACAGAAAGAAAAATGGGAAATGAACAAACACATGGAAAAATAAATGGGTCAATGATGAAATCAAAGAGGAAATTAGAAAATACCTTGAGACAAATGAAAATGGAAACACAACTTGCCAAAATCAGTGGGATGCAGTAAGAGGAGTTCTAAGAGGGAAGTTTACAGTGACAGAAGCCTTCCTCAAGGAACAAGAAAAGTCTCAAATAAACGACCTAACATACCACCTAAAAGAATTAGAAAAAGAAAACCAAAGCCCAAAGTCAGAAGACGGAAGGAAATAATAAAGATCAGAGAGGACATAAATAGGATAGAGGTCAAGAAAACAACAGAAATGATCAATGAAACCAAGAGCTGGTTTTTTGAAAAGACAAACAAAATTGATTAAAAAAAAAAAGAGGACCCAAATAAACAAAATAAGATATGAAAGAGGAGAAAGGAGAAATAACAACTGATACCACAGAGATAAAAAAAAAAACTATAAGGGAATACTATGAACAGTTACATGCCGACAAATGTCCTTTGTACAACCTAGAAAAAAATGGAGAAATTTTCAAAAACATAAAACCTGCCAAGACTGAATCAAGAAGAAACAGACAATTTGAACAGACTGATCACTAATAGTGAAACTGAATTTGTAATTTAAAAAAAATCTCAAACAGAAGTCCAGTACCAGATGGTTTCACAGGGGAATTCTATCAAACATATAAAGAAGAGCTATCCACCTCAAACTATTCAAAAGAATCAAAGAACATGGAACATTCCCCAATTCATTCTACAAGGCCACCATTACCTTGATACCAAAACCAGACAAAGACACAACGAAAAAAGTAAATAACAGGCAATATCTTTGATGAATACAGATGCAAAAGTCCTCAACAAAACATTAGCAAATCAAGTCCAGCGATATATTAAAAGGACTAAATACATGATCAAGTGGGATTTATTCCAGGGACGCAATGATGGTTCAATATCCACAAATCAATCAATGTGATATATCACATTAACAAAAGGAAGGATAAAAATCACATGATCAGCTCAAGAGACACAGAAAAAGCATGTGACAAAATTCAACATTCATTGATGATAAAAAGTCTTATATAGTGGATATACAGGGTACATATCTCAACATAATAAAGGCCATTTATGACAAACCCATAGCTAACATCACACTCAACAGTGAAAAACTGAAAAGCTTTCCTCTAAATTCAGGAACAAGACAAGACTACCCACTCTTGTCACTTCTATTTAACATAGTATTGGAAGGCCTAGCCACAGCAATCAGAGAAAAAAGAAAGAAAAGAAAAGGCACCCAAATTAGAAGGGAAAAAGTAAAACTCTATTTGCAGATGACATAATACTTTATATAGGAAACCCTAAAGGCTCCACCCCAAAACTATTAGAATAAATGAATTCAATAAAGTTGCAGGATACAAGATTAATATACAGATATCTGCTTTTTTACTCACTAATAAAAAACTATTAGAAAAAGAAAAAAAATCCCATTTAAATCATACCTCCCCCCCAAAAAATATACCTAAAATAAACTTAAGCAGGTGAAAGACCTATATCCAGAAAACTATAAAACACTGATGAAGGAAATTAAAGATGATACACAGAAAAAGAAAGATAGGGCTTCCCTGGTGGCGCAGTGGTTGAGAGTCCGCCTGCCGATGCAGGGGACACGGGTTCGTGCCCCGGTCTGGGAAGATCCTACATGCCGCAGAGCGGCTAGGCCCACGAGCCATGGCTGTTGAGCCTGAGCGTCCGGAACGGGAGAGGCCACAACAGTGAAAGGCCCGCATACTGCAAAAAAAAAAAAAAAAAAAAAAAAAAAGATATCCTGTGCTTCTGGAATGGAAGAATTAATATTTTTAAGGTGACCATACTACCCAAAGCAATCTACAGATTTAATGCAATCCTATCAAAATACCCATGACATTTTTCACAGAACTAGAACAAACAATCCTAAAATTTATATGGAACCACAAAAGACTCCAAATTGCCAAAGCAATCTTGAGAAAAAAGAACAAAGCTGGAGGTATCACCCTCTCAGACGTCAGACTATACTACAAAGTTACAGTAATCAAAACAGCATGGTACTGGCACAAAAACAGATACATAGATCAACAGAACAGAATAGAGAGCTTAGAAATAAACCCATGTACCTATGATCAATTTATTATGACAAAGGAGGCAATAATAAACAATGGAGAAAAGACATTCCCTTCAGTAAGTGTGCTGGGAAAACTGGACAAGCTACGTGTAAAACACCATATACAAAAAAAACTCAAAATGGATTAAAGACCCAAGTGTTAAGACCTGCAACCGTAAAACTAGAAAAAAACATAGGCAGAACACCCTTTGACATAAATCATATCAATATTTTTTGATATGTTTCCTAAGGCAAAAGAAATAAAAGCAAAAATAAACAAATGGAACCTAATTAAACTTAAAAGCTCTTGCATAGCAAAAGAAACCATCTCCAATCAAAAAGAAAGCCTACAGAATGGGAGAAAATATTTCCAAATGACATGACTGACAAGGGATTAATATCCAAAATATATAAGCAGCTCATACAACTCAATATCAAAAAAAAATGAACAACCCAATCAAAAATGGGCAGAAGACCTGAAGAGACATTTCTCCAAAGAGGACATGCAGAAGGCCAATAGGCACATGAAATGATGCTCAACATCATTAATCATAAGGGAAATGCAAATCAAAACCACAATGAGATACCACCTCACATCTGTCAGAACGACTATCACCAAAAAAATAAATAACAAATGTTGGCAAGGATGTGGAGAAAAGAGAACCCTTGTATACTGCTGGTAGGAATGTAAATTGGTGCAGCTCCTATGGATAATAGTATGGAAGTTCCTCGAAACACTAAAAATAGAACTACCATATGACACAGCAATCCCACCCCTGGGTATATCAGGAAAAAAATGAAAATACTAATTTGAAAAGATACATGCACCCCAATATTCACAGCAGCACTATTTACAAAAGCCAAGATACGGAAGCAACCAAAGTGTCCATCAACAGATGAATAGATAAAGAAGATATGGTGTACATACACATACAGAGCTGTTAAACAGAATGAAATTCTGCCATTTGCAGCCATGTGGATGGACCAAGAGAATATTATACTTAGTGAAATGACTCAGACAGGGAAAGACAAATACTGCATGAAGTTGTTTATATGTGGAATATAAAAAATAAAACAAACAAATGTACCTAGCAAAACAGAAACAGACTCACAGATATAGAAAACAAAATGGAGGTTACCGGTGGGGAGAGGGAAGAGGAGAGTGGCACGATAAGAGTATAGAATTAAGAGAGACAAACTACTATGTATAAAATAGATAAGCAACAAGGATATACTGTATAACACAAGAATAGTATGATTTGTTATGTTTTATCTCCTTTGTTAGATTCCCAGTTCCTTGCCTGCTGGATCGAAGTTCAATTAACATCACATCCGTAACAGCACTTAGCATATTATTTTCAGATATATGTAACAAAATAGCATCTCACCAAACACTTGTTAACCCAATATGATCTAAATATAATATAGTACTAGCAATGCCTTTCTCTTCTTTAGCGATGGCAGTATGACTTACTGGTTAAGCATGTAGGTTTTGGAGCTCATGGCTACTAACTAGCTTCGTGGTCTTTAAAAAGTTCCTGAACTTCTTTGTGCCTCAGAATCCTCACTGTGAAATGGTGAGGATGTTTGTGGTAGGCAGAACATTGGCCCCCTGAAGATGTCCCTGCTCCAATTCCCAGAACCTGTGACTATCTTATGTTGCATGGCAAGGAGGAATTAAGGTTGTAATCAGTTCATCTTAAAATAGGGAAATTGCCCTGGAATATCTATGTGGGCTTGATGTAATGACAAGCATATTTAAAGTGGAGATGGGAAACAGAAGAGGTAAGTCGGAGTGAGAAAGATTTGAAGATATTACTTTGAAAAAGGAAGGGGCCATGAGCTAAGGAATGCAAGTGGCCTCTAGAAGCTGGAAAAAGCAAAGAAATGTATTTTTCCCTAGAGCCTCAAGAATGAACAAAGTCTTGCTGTCATCCTGATTGTAAGATCATAAATTTGTGTTGTTTTTTTTTTTTGGTACGCGGGCCTCTCACTGTTGTGGCCTCTCCCGTTGCGGAGCACAGGCTCCGGACGCGCAGGCTCAGCGGCCATGGCTCACGGGCCCAGCTGCTCCGCGGCATGTGGAATCTTCCAGACCGGGGCACGAACCCGTGTCCCCTGCATCGGCAGGCGGACTCTCAACCCCTGCGCCACCAGGGAAGCCCATAAATTTGTGTTGTTTTAAGCCACTGATTTTCTGGTAATTTGCTACAGCAGCAACAGGTAAGTAATATACTGCTAATGGGTACATCACAGGAATTCTGAGAGGAATAATATGTAAAAGCACACAGATCAGTGTTGGATCCACTATTATTATTATTGGGTGGCCCAGGATAAAAATGATATATGCTTCATGACGGAAGTGAATCTTGTTGGACTGACAAAATTTGGCTATGGAGAAGGTAATAAGGAAAATCCTAGGAATGTGAACATACTTTGAGCAGTAAAGAGATTATAATGTTTCAAGAAATATGATAAATTTGGATAACTTTAATGAGGCCAATGAATGGAAGAGCTTGAAACACAAACAAAATAATTAAAATTTAATATGGTGATAAACTGAAGGACAAAGGCTTTTGAGGAATGACATAGAAAAATGAAAAAGTTGTTGGAGGAGAGAAAAGAGAGCAAAATAAAACCATTTACGAGAGCGTTTCACTCTTGCAGGTAAAAGGAAAAAAAAACAAAAAACAGGTAGGTAATATGCTGATGAAGAAGGAAATAAAAAAGTATATATTTAATTAAATAACATTCTTGATTACCAGACATTAGGAAACACTACGTTCCAAGCCACCAGCATCTCTTGACTGGACTACTTTAATATCTTCCCAACTAGTCTTTCTACTTCTCCTCATCTTCCTATCTTAGCTTGGTTTCCCTAGAAAGTAGAGGAAAGGCAAAAGTTTATGTTTCTCTTGTGTTAGGAAGTGCATTCCCAAAAGAAACAAAAGGGAGGAGTGGTAGGTCAGGCAGAGAAGAAAAAGCCAATAACAGAGTGCATTACAATGCTGGCCATGGATTGATACCAAGCACAATGGATTGCTCCCTTTTTCAAGACAGACATTTAAGAGACCACATGGGGGCTTCCCTGGTGGCGCAGCGGTTGCGCGTCCGCCTGCCGATGCCGGGGAACGGGGTTCGCGCCCCGGTCTGGGAGGATCCCACGTGCCGCGGAGCGGCTGGGCCCGTGAGCCACGGCCGCTGAGCCTGCACGTCCGGAGCCTGTCCTCCGCAACGGGAGAGGCCACAGCAGAGGGAGGCCCGCATACCACAAAAAAAAAAAAAAAAAAAAAAAGAGACCACATGAGCTACTCTATCTCAAGACAATCTGTTCTGAGGAAGAGAGAGAAAAATCTGTCCATATGCTCTCTTCTGCTAATGGTCAAAGACTCAGCCTGGAGTATTAATTCCCCTACAACTCCGGATGGTGCTTGCATGGACACTAATAAGATCTCATGCATCTCACACATCAATGGCTTCAGTGAGGCCCTAGAATGGAAGGTGAGAGGCATGAGACACAAGCATGAAGAGAAGCAATCTCAGGTCTTGCCCACATTAATCTGGAAGCCATGGTGACTGGGTGAAACTAGTCAATGGCCTCAGAGATAGGTGCAGCTGCCAGTACCGGATGAGGTGCATTTGAGGAGTGTGACACACCTCTCTGCGGTCCTTTCTTCACATAGCATGTGGTATGATCATTTTAGAAGCTAAATTCAGATTGTGTCCACCTCCAATAGCTCCCCAGCGCATTTAGAAGACAACTCAGACTCTGCCATGACACTCAACCTCCCTCCAACCCCATCCCTTCTCTGCACACTTTGCACCAGTTGTGCTGGTCTTCTTGCTGCTAATCAAATATGCCAAATTTCTTCTCCATCTCAGTGGCTGAACACTTAGGAAAGGTGTTCCCTGTCCTGGAAATATCCTTCTTTAAGATATTTAAATGGCACTCTCCCTCAGGTTATCTGATGTTTTCCCAAGGGTCATTTTTTGAAAGATGCCTTCTCTATCTCAATGTACCTTCCTCATCCCACAACATTTTATTTTCAATTACATATCTTCAGCTTATGTTATAGTACTTGTCAGTCCCTAAAAGTATATTATGTATGCATTTATTTACCACTCTAGAGTCTGCTTTTCTGATAAAATATACACTCTCTGAGGTCAGGAAGTTTACTTGTCTTGTTCCCTGTGATTTTACAAGCACCTGGAACATAGTAAGCACTCAAATATTTCCTGAATCAATGAATAAATGACTTTAGTTTTACCATAATACTGTTTCTGTAAATAATTCTGGTAGAAGAAAAGAAATCGTCATTTATTAAATGGTGACCATATAAATTATTATTTAAACTGGGACACTGGGGCTTCCCTGGTGGCGCAGTGGTTGAGAATCCGCCTGCCGATGCAGGGGACACGGGTTCGTGCCCCGGTCCGGGAAGATCCCACATGCTGCGGAGCAGCTGGGCCCATGAGCCATGGCTGCTGAGCCTGCGTGTCTGGAGCAGCTGGGCCCGTGAGCCATGGCCGCTGAGCCTGTGCGTCCGGAGGCTGCACTCCGCAACGAGAGAGGCCACAACAGTGAGAGGCCCGCATACCACAAAAAAAAAAACTGGGACACTGAAAGGAATGTTAACATTTGCTGAGTACCTATTATGTAAATGATTATGTAATTCATTGTCCAAACTTGGAGAATGCAAGGGGTGCTATTAATAATTACACCAGAATAGCAGGCATGGTTACCCTGTGTCCTAGGTACTCTGGTAGGTATTTAAATGTATCGTGGCTTTTCCTGCTGATGTACAAGATGTTTGGCTCTCTGTAAGATTACCCTGCTTTGTGCTCTTGACTTAGGAAAGACTTTTTAAAATTGAAGTATAGTTGATTTATATTACTTTCAGGTGTACAACATAGTGATTCAATATTTTTATAGGAAAGATTTTTTTTTTGGCCGTGTTGGGTCTTCGTTGCTGCACGCAGGCTTTCTCTAGTTGTGGTGAGCCGGGGCTGCTCTTCGTTGGGGTGCATGGGCTTCTCAATGCAGTGGTTTCTCTTGTTGTAGAGCACGGGTTCTAGGCGCACAGGCTTCAGTAGTTGTGGCACGCAGGCTCAGTAGTTGTGGCTCGCGGGCTCTCCAGCGCAGGCTCAGTAGTTATGGAGCATGGCCTTAGTTGCTCCGCGGCATGTGGGATCTTCCCGGACCGGGGCTCAAACCCATGTCCCCTGCATTGGCAGATGGATTCCTAACCACTGAGCCACCAGCGAAGCCCAGGAAAGACTATTTTAACTAACCTCTGGCAGGAAAGTTAGTCCCTGCTTAAGAGATACAAAGGGAACACAGACCTCTCTTCATCTAAAACATTCATGCCATGCCAAGTTCTGAGTGAATGTTTATTCATTATCCTGTGGCCATCCTCTCCCCCATCAGAAAAACACTGAATACACTTAATAATTAATTTTGCAGGAATATAGCTGCTACATATATATACTGAAAAGATGAACACTGAAATAAGCTCATTAGCAATTTTTCAGTCAAGTTGTCTAGTGTTATATTATCTTTATAACAGATAAAATACTGGATAGATAAGTGGAAATAAAATATTGGTTTCATTAAATTTATAACCTCTGTGTATTCATTGGTTAAAGTAAATCTGAGATAATATTTTTAAATTATAAAGCTAACACCTCTAGGAGGGCAAAAGGAAAGTGAAATGTAAAGTAAGATATATAGTATCTATATAAATCAATTTTTGAACAACTATGTTGATGACAGAAACAAAGAATATAGTTGAAGTTCTCATATTACCTCCAAACTTTATATAAATTTACTATTTCCAAAACGAAGGTGCATACATTGTTTAATATGTTACTCACCCCAAAAATACTAATGTTAGATAATGCTGGCATGGTAACTTTTATTCTATAGATGTGAGCGCTAAATCTCAAGGGTAAGTAACGTGTCCCAAGTCACACAAGGCTTAATCTGGAACTTAAACCCAGGCTTCCTAAATTCATACTCCTTCTATTCCTTCAAGCAAGTCTTTTAACTTTGGGAGTACTGAAAATTTGTAAAATCAAAATTGAGCCTCACTGCTTGCTTATCATCTGGTTATAGTTTTCAGAAGAAGCTGTCCAACTCAGAGGCAGTACAAGAACAACTGAACTGAAGATAACTGGAAAAAAATAATTTAAAAAGAAATGATCAGATTCAATTGTCTTTGTAACAGAGTGGGGGAGGGGAAATAACTAAATCCAGTTCCTGTTTTAAGTTGTCATTTAAAAATTTGATTCCTCTTTCAAGTGATTAAATTAGTAAAAAACCAGATCCTTTGCTCATTGCTTCAATTTTTTTTTCATTAAAGAGAAATAAATTGAATAGTGATTTTTTTTGTTTCAAGAATATACCAACTCTAATAATATAAAATTCTCAATTCAAATCGTTGTGATAGCGGCTTGATGTGTTGACACTACACATTCTAAGAACTCCTACACTGTCTAGTAGATGAAGTGCTCAGATGCACAACCCAGAAATTCCATATCCACTTCTAACAAATTCTCATAGAAAATTCACATCTTTTCAGCTGAAAGGAAAACCTTTGTGTGTGTCACTTGCACTCACAGTGATTGCCAGAAGTCTTGGATGTTTCTATTAATAAGGATCCCTGCTGTGGCTGCACTTCGTGATTTATCACCTTCACATCTAAGTGGGAGGAGGTCAGATCAGACAGAGGAAGCTATTCATTCAAAGGTGGCATTTCTCCTTCCACAGCCAGCGCTTTAAAACATAGTAATTCATACCCAATTAACGGCTGTCTTTTGTGTCATTATGATTTTCTTCATTGCGATTCATAATACAAACTGCTACTTTCTAATATAATTCTTCAAAAATATTACCATTAAGGTTAAGAGTGTGCCTCTGCAATCAGGAGCCCTGACTCCTTTCCCTTACTGAAGAAATCAGCTACTTCACAGTAGGCTTATCCTTTATTCAAAGGGAAAAGATCAAAAAATTTTATTATTTAAAATACTGTGCTACACATTACTGCCTTTCCAAACTCTAATTTATAGTCAATGACATTAGTTTACCTATTCTCTTTCATTAACATTTATGAAAGCACACAAATATTTCATTGCCCTAAAAGAAGAAATATGTACCAATGCTTTATTGACTTTTGTTATCTTTACAAGGCAGCTCAATAATAGTTAAGGTGTTTAGAATGCAACACTGAACCTGGTTTTACTGGTACTGTATTTCCTTATCTCTTAGACCTGAAATTTACAGCAATTGGAAAAAATTTATCCTCCACTGGAAATATTCATCTAGATCTCAGAGTTCAAATTTATAGTTTGCATGTTCTTTAAGTATCTCATCAATTTTTGGATGAGTTCAATGGAGAGCAGTATTTCTGTGAGAATATTAAATAATTAAGAATAAACACTGCACTCCCTTCTATAATCTAATTCTATCCATTCTGGTTTCAGATTTTTTTTTTATTTTCAATTACTACACTTTAATATATTCCTCTTAGTATGTAGTGTATTTTCTCAGGGATACAGTTCCTCTTGGAAACTGTCATTTCACTCTAGAGACAAACTACAACATGAAGTCACATGAAGACTAAGTACAAACTAATGTGAAAACTCACATATTTGTATAGAAAGCTCTAATATCACTGGACTTACATTAACACGTCAGCAGTAAATAAAAAGTAAAAATAAAAAATATTTTTATTACTGTCAAAAAACTCACTTATTTTTATTATCTTCTATAAACACTCAGAGCTGTATTAATAGATAGAGATCTGTCTGCCCAATTCTATGCTATGGTCACCAACCAATACCTCTACGTTACACTTAGGGATCTCTTCAAAAAGCACTTCTTGCCTATATTATGTGATATTCAAGCTGTCTATAAAGAATTACAAGCTGTCTATAAAGATATTCAAACTGTCTATAAAGAATTACAAGGGTCTTGATTTTATAAAAATTCAAGTTTTAGGTAAAATTAATGGATGGTACAATATCCCATCATTAAATAAACTTTGCCCATGTTGTTAACTTTTGATGGCACCTATGAATTCTTCCCAACACAACCACCTGGAATGTAAACCAGTTGTCAGACATTTTATACAGACTAGATTGACATGGCCTGACATGATATAGCACTTTGGAGGGTCTTACACTTTCCTTCTGGAGATGCCCTGATTTTTAAGGAACCCAAAACTAATCCACAGCTTTCATAGAAATTTAACATCTCATGACTTCTCACATACCAGGTTGAGTATTGTAGATAAACGTCTTTAATACAATAACTGTCCTGTTAATAATGGTCTAGAAGGAGATCTCTTTTTTTGACCTTAATATAACTGCCTTACTGGATTAAAATTAAGCCCTACATTCATACTGACTAATGTACCAAAACATGTGGCAATAAACTTGCAGAGCAAGCCTCTTCCTGGCATCAAAAGATTGATTAATGAATGTACACTTGTTTTCAATTCAAACGATTAATGTGTGTTTACATAAATATTTATGATACCATGTTTAATTGACCTTTAACTGGAAACTGTATTCACTTCTTGGTATTTTCAATTATTGCCTTCATCCTTATAGTCTGCATATGAACATTTATCTTGAAATAATTACAGAATTACAGAAAAGCTGCAGAGTGTATAAAGAGTTCCAATATAATCTTTACAATTTCCCCTAATGTTAACATATTATACACCACAGCACATTTGTCAAAACTAAGAAACAAACATTGGTAAATGGCTATTAACTGAATTCTAGACTTTATGTAAATTTCATGGTTTTTTTTTCGTCTAATATCTTTTAACTGCTTTAAGATCCAATTTAAGATTCCCTCACTGAATTCAGTTGTCATGTCTCCTTAGGATACTCTATACTATGACAGTTCTTCAGATTTTCTTTATGACCTTGACAGTTTTGAGTAGTACTACTCACATATTTTGTAGAATGTTCCATAATTTAGGTTTGTCTGATGCTTTTCTTATAATAAGCTTGTGGTTATTGGTTTTATGAACAAATACCTCAGAGACAGAGTGCCTTTCTCATCCTAATATGTAAGGGGTGCATCATTTCAACTTGACATCATTAGGGATGTTAACCTTGATCATTTGGCTAAGGTAGTGTTTGCCAGGATTCTCCACCGTAAATTGACTATCTTTCCTTATCCAAACTTAATCAAATTGTTAAATGGGTACAATTACACTTATACTGTAATCTAAATTAGTTTTATCAATTTAGCTTCTTGGGTTTATTCATTGATTCTTTCATTCCATAAGTTTTAAGTCTAGCACATGTCAAGCCCTGTGCTAGGTGCTGGAGATGCAGAAAGAGAAGACAGTCTCTACCTGTAAGAAAATGATTACCTTGTATGGATAGATAGATATAAGTAAAAGAAGAGTAATTCTACAGTGCACATGTTGCTGCTGTAAAGATGGAAAAGGGGATTTTGTGAGGCACAAAGCCAGGAGAGTTTAATTTCTCTGGCAGGCCATGGAAAACATCTTGGACAAAGTGACATATAGTCTTGAGTCTTAAGGAGGGCATTAACCAACAGAACAATGGAAAAGTAGAGATTTTTGGCAGTGACAAAAGTATGTAGGAAGGCACAATGGTATTCACAGAACAGGCCACCTTCAGGGAAATACAAACAGTTTTTGCATGTCAGAATATATATGGAGATTGCAAACAAGAGGGCTGAGGCCATTTGCCAAATCATGAATGGACCTATGCCATGTGAAGGAATTTGTGCTTTAATTCAAAAGCTAGGGAACTCTAAATAGGGGAGCTGTATACTTTATGATTTTTACTTTTTTTTTTACATTTTTTATTGAAGTACAGTTGATTTACAATGCTGTGTTAATTTCTGCTGTACAGCAAGGTAATTCAGTTATACATACATACATATATATATATATATATACATTCTTTTTTTTTTTACTTTCAAGAGCAGTCTGGCACTGTGTCAAGACAAAGAGGCCAGGTAGAATGCGACTGAAGTACAGAGGGCCTGATTATTCTTTTTTTTTTTTACTTTCAAGAGCAGTCTGGCACTGTGTCAAGACAAAGAGGCCAGGTAGAATGCGACTGAAGTACAGAGGGCCTGATTATAGCAGTGGAAATGGAGGGAAATGAGTCATTTGCTAAATTGTTTACAAGACAGAACTGATAAGACTTGGTGAACTGATTAAATTTCAGGAGTGAAGAACAGGTTTCTTTCTGGGAAAAGCCTGGATAGGAGGAGAATGAAATAAAGGTTGTTTCCGATAATGAGGCTGACTGTCAAACTTGTTCATGAATATGACTCGTAGATGATTGGAGATGAAGCTGTTTCCCAACTTATGAAAGGTATTTTGTTCTTGAAAACACTCTTAAGGTAAAGTATAGGAAGAAATTTTAAAAGTAGTTGCCATTTAAATTGTTAGCTCACAAACAGCTGAACACTTAAGAAGAGCAAACATGTATTCTTGATATTTCTGTAATTTAATCTTTCTTTTTTTTTTTTTTTTTTTTTTTTTTTTTGCGGTACGCGGGCCTCTCACTGTTGTGGCCTCTCCCGTTGCGGAGCACAGGCTCCGGACGCGCAGGCCCAGCGGCCATGGCTCACGGGCCCAGCCGCTCCGCGGCATGTGG
>NC_041218.1:66852513-66880353 GCF_002837175.3 Physeter macrocephalus
CGGCAGGCGGACTCCCAACCACTGCGCCACCAGGGAAGCCCTGTAATTTAATCTTTAATCCTCTCCCAAACAAAACTCAGAACAAAGCCAAGAGAAATCATCTAAAGGCATGCAAATGATGTAAAAGATTATTAAAAGTATAAATTTCCAAACTATGTACACCCTTAGAGTTAAGGAGTAACACATAATTTGCTGGGTCCAGTGCAAACTGAAAATGCAGCACCCTTTTCCAAAAGGCAAGAAGTGCTAACAAATATCAGAAATGAAAGAGGGGACATCACCTCACAGCCCATAAAAATTAAAAGGATAATAAAGGAATACTATAAACAACTCTGTGCCCACATATTTTATAACTTAGATTAAATGGACCAATTCTTTGAAAAACATTATCTTCCAAAACACACACAAGAAGAAATAAGACAATCTAAATAGGCCTATATCTACAAAAGAAATTGAATCAATAATTAATAACTTTTCACACGGAAATCACCAGGCCCAGATGAGTTCACTGGTGAATTCTACCAAACATTTAAGGAAGGAGTTATGCCAATTTTCTACAAACTCTTTCAGAAGACAGAAGCAGAAGTAATACTTCATTATATGAGGCTAACATTAATACCAATACTAGATAAAGACATTACAAGAAAACTACAAACCAGTATTGCTCACAAACACATACACAAAAATGTTCAACAAATGTTAGCAAATTAGATCCAAAAAAAAGTATAAAAAGATATACCACAACCAAGCAGGATTTATCCCAAGTATGCAAGGCTGGTTCAACACTGGAAAATCAATTAATGTAATCCATCAAATCAACCACTATAAAAAAATCACATGACCAAATCAATAGATTGATAGAAATATCTGACAAAACCCAAATACCCATTCATGATAAAAACTCTGTAAAGTAGGTATAATGGAAATGCTCTTAATAAACACTACAAAAATCCTATAGCTAATTTCATACATAATGATGAGAAACTGGTGTTCCCTCTGAGATCAGACAGAAGGCAAGGATGTCCCCTATGATCACTCCTTTTCAACATTGTACTGGAAGTCCTTGCTAATGTAATAAGGAAAGAAAAGATATACAGATCAGGAAGTAAGACGTAAAACTATCTTTGTTTGCAAATGACATGATCATCTATGTAGGCAATTTGAAAGAATCTCCTGGAACAAAAATCTCCTGGAACTAATAAGCAATTACAGCAAGGTTGCAGGATACAAGGTTGCAATATAAAAAAATCAACTGCTTTCCAATGTAACAATAATGAAAAAGTAGAATTTGAAATTAAAAACACAATACCATTTACATTAGCACCCCAAAATGAAATACTTAGCTATAAATCTAACAAAATATGTAAAAGATCTATATGAGGAAAACTACCAAACTGTAGTGAATGATAAAGAAGAACTATATAAATGCAGAGATATTCCATGTTCATGGATAGGAAGACTCAATATTATCAAGATATCAGTTCTTGCCCACTTGATCTATGGATTTAACTCACCAATGGAGCAAAAACAGTCTCTTCAACAAACGATGCTACCTTTGTCTGGCTTACTTCACTCAGTATGATAACCTCTAGGTCCATCCATGTTGCTAAAAATGGCATTAGTTCATTCCTTTTTTATGGCTAACATTCCATTGTATATATATACACCATATGAACTTATTTATAAAACAGAAATAGACTCACAGATGTAGTAAACAAACTTATGGTTACCAAAGCGGAGGGAAAGAAAGATAAATTAGGAGTTTGGGATTAAAATATATACACTATTGTATAAAAAACAGATAACCAACAAGGACCTCCTGTATAGCACAGGTAACTGTACTCAATCTTGTCATGACCTATAATGGAAGAGAATGTGAAAAAAGAATATATATATATATAACTGAATCACTTGGCTGTACGCCTGAAACTAACATAACACCGTAAATCAACTATATTTCAAAGAAGGTTTTAAAGATTAAAATTAAAATAAAAACAACAAATGGTGCTGGAACAACTGGACATCCACGTGCAAAAAAATGAATCTACACACAGATCTTAAACCTTATCCAAATATTAACTCAAAATGGATCAAAGACCTACATGTAAAATGCAAAACTATAATACTCCTAGAAGAAAACCTATGAGGAAACCTACATGACCTTGTGTATGGTGATGCCATTTTAAATACAACAACAAATGTACAATCTATGAATGAAATAATTGATAAGCTATACTTAATCAAAAACTTTTGTTCTGAGAAAGACAATGTCAAGAGAATGGGAAGACAAACCATAGACTAGGAAAAACATTTGTAAACGACACATCTGATGAAAGGCTGTTATCTAAAATATAAAAAGAACACTTAAAATTCAACAATAAGAAAACAAACAACCGAAACCTTAGACATCTCACCAAGGAAGACATACAGATGGCAAATAAGCATACGAAAAGATGTCCCACATCATATGACATCAGGAAAATGCAAATTAAAAGAACAATGAGATACCATTATACACCTATTAGAATGGCCAAAATCTGAATCACTGACAACACCAAATGCAGGTGTGGATGTGGAGCAACAGTAACTCTTATGCACTGCTGATAGGAATGAAAAATGGTACGGCCACTGTGGAAGAGAGTTTGGTGGTTTCTTATAAAATTAAACATATTCTTACTATATGATCTAGTAGTCATTCTCCTTGGTATTTATCCAAAGGAGTTGAAAACTTATGTCCACACAAAAACCTGTACATGGATGTTTATAGCAGTTTTATTCATAATTGCCAAAACTTGGAGGCAACCAAAATATCCTTCAGTATGTGAATGGGTAGGAAAAAAAAAACCCAAAAAACTGCGGTACCTGAAGACAGTGAAATATTATTCAGAACTAAAAAGAGATGTAAAGACAAGCCATGTAAAGACATGGAGGGACTTTAAATGCATACTGGAAGTAAAAGAAGGCAATCTGAAAAGGCTACATACTGTGTGACTAACTATTTGACATTCTGGAAAAGGCAAAACTATGGAGACAATAAAAAGATCAGTGATTGCTAGAGGTTGGGTCAGGGGAGAGATGTATAATAGGCAGAGCACAGAGTATTTTAGGGCAGTGAAAACACTCTGTACAATACCATAATGATGTATATATATCATTATACATTTGTCCAAATCCATAGAATGTACGGCATCAAGAGTGAAACCTAAACTATGGACTTTGGTTGATTATGATATCTCAAAGCAGGTTCATCCTTGGTAACAAATGGTAACATCATTCTTGTGAGTTATGTTCCTAATGGAGGTGCGGGGACCTCTCCCCCCCATTCGTGTATCGGGGCAGGGGATATATGGATATATGAGAAATCTCTGTACCTTCATCTCAATTTTGTTATGAACCTAAAAACTACTCTAAAAAATAGTCTTCTGGTAGAAGTGCTGTTAAAGACACTAAAACATAAAGCTTTCTCTTTTAGAAATAGTTTACTTATAAAAAGTAACTGGGGCAACAGTGATACATGAATAATAATGTAACTACAAATTACAAAAAATATTTTGATGCCACTATTTTATATAATTTGATAAATAATAATACATTGTTAATACATGTGATATCTTTATTGATCATAAGATTTTTGCTTATATTTTTGCAAATTCATTTATTAGGTCATCACAATGTATACTTTCATACTTCATTATTCTTTGATAAAACTGAAAACAATGTCAGTCCCTCTTGGACAATACAGGATCACAAGTAACTTTTGACAATTTTGAATTTTGAGAAATGTCTTCCTGCTGATAAAACTGTTAGTGGAGGTGTTAAGAGTACGCTATAAAGTTCAAAATAAGGATAAATTCTGAGTTATGATTTTGAAATATAAATTTTAGAACATCTAGAGGTGATGATTCAATATGCAAAAACTTTCTAAAAAGATTTTTAATTTAACTTTAAGGGTAAATTTATACAACAGAATTTTAATGTTTCCTTCGGCATTTCCTATAACTTATGGAGGTTATACAAGAAACTAGATTGGATTTAAGATTTATACATAATTCAAAATACCCATTTATGTCATCTATCACTGTATCTTCAATTACAAGAAAAACTGGTTTAAAAATTGTCTCTCTCTTTCACTGGTTCATCTGAAGTTCATACGAAACTGTTCTTTTCCATTGAATATGATGATCTTTAATTTTAATTTGTATTTCTAAACCTGTGTATATTGGCTTTGCAATATTACATTAGAGATTCTAAACTTTTGTAAGAATTTTGATACCTCCCCGATAAGCTTAATTGCAATGTCCATTTATATACTATTACAAAGTAAACTTTGTAATAATTTATTTACAAAGTTTACTGTCCAACCACCTGTTCCAGCTCTCAGGCAGATGGTTAATATTTGTATAGATGTTGGTAGATATGAAATTGAGGAAAGAAAAGGCAAGCTGGCCTCCCATTGTGGGTCTCAGCACTGCCTGCACATGGAGTCCTTTCTCTCTCTCATGGCTGCAGTCAGTGCCACCATCACTGTGTCTGCTGCAGCTGCCACTGTCACCACTGTTAATCTGGGCCCAGTTTCCAGATTAAGGAGGGACCCACCTTGGGGTCCCACTGCATTCTGAACTGTTCTGAGATTTGAGATCACACACATGGGAAAAACACTCAAGAAAGTTCTCTTTGAAAAGGTTAATATGCTTATAAACTCCTAGCAAAACTGATAATAGGGAAGGATGAGAGGGAAAGAGAGAGAGAGAACATAAATTACCAGTATCAAGAATAAAAAGGGGCATTAGTATAGATTTTTAAATAATTAGATCCAAACTTCACAGAATTAGTTCATGAATTTCCTTCAACAAATATAGAGCAATATAAACAACAATAACAACAAACAGAGAGGGAGGAGTACAATTTTCAGAGTTGCCACATTAAATTTCCACTTTTTAACAAAAATAATTGTAAGACACAAAAAGAAACTGGAAAGTTTGATCCATTTATAGATAAAAACAATCAGTAGAATCTATCCTCAAGGAAGCCCTAATGTTTGACTTAGTACACAACGATTTAAATCAAATATTATAAATATGTTCAAAGAAATAAAGGAAATCGTGACTTAAAAAACTAAAGAAAAACATGAGAAAAATGTTTCACAAACTAGAGAATATCAATAAAAAGACTGAAATTATAAAATATAGGGAGTAACTGGGAGTAGGGAGTTTAGGTAAGGAGATGTGGCACAAAGATCATGGGTTTAGCAGTCTGCACTACAAAGGAGAGAAGACACACTGAAGTCACATGATGAGGTCACACACAGGATTCAGATAGCAACTGACAGAATAAAGGGAATAAAACAGAGGAAATACGTAGTTTTCACCTTAGGGAATATTACTATCGTAGAAGTTACAAATATCTACTGCACCACTACCAGTATGGACCTTTTTTCTGATTCTGCCAAGACAGTCTCCTTGGAAACGGCTTTCTTTTATGTGCTTTTATTTCTGCTTTTGTGATTTAGGTCATGCAATTAATCCTGCCTAGAAGGTAAGCAAATCATTGTCATTCCTCAAAATCTGTCTCAGTGCCATCTCCTAAAAACCTTTCTTAATATTTCAGCTGTAATGACCATATCTTATTTCCTAGGGCATAACTGATTCTACCAGATATTGTATTTCTACAACTGGGAACGATTTTGCCTATGAAAGGCCATTGGCAATGTGTGGAGACATCTGACAATGTCTTCAGAATGGAAGACAATGCTATTGGCTGCTAGTGGGTAGAGGGGCCACAGATGCTGTTGAACTTCATACAATGCATAAGACAGCCTGTCAAAACAAAGAATTAACCAAAAATTTTATTAGTGGTGATGTTGACAAAAT
The DNA here is from genome assembly GCF_002837175.3 of Physeter macrocephalus. Lineage (NCBI taxonomy): Eukaryota > Metazoa > Chordata > Mammalia > Artiodactyla > Physeteridae > Physeter > Physeter macrocephalus. The sequence continues at coordinate 66,858,384 of NC_041218.1, forward strand.
CTGGTTTAGGTACATACTATAAAATAGGTGAACACTTCATACAAATCTTGAATGAAGTATTTCTCACAATATCAATCATCCACACTGAGTTATTATAATTCCAACTAAAAGTGTAAATATGCAAACTATGAGGTCATGGGCAAAATCCTAAATTCAAGAACACTATTAACATAGGTGTGACAGTTTATGTCCTCGGTGAAACAGATGCCAAGATACGATTGGACATACAAGATATTTACAGAGAAAAATGCTATTAAGACTAAAAGTGAAGGGGCAGAAGTAACGGGGAGCCTTTCAGTCCTTGATGCAGTCCTCTTACCTATGACAGAGATAAGGCAGAAAGGACGGGGTAGACAAAGCCTCAGACTGAGGCATAATTCTGGGAAGTCTCAGTCAGGCTGATGGGAAGTGTTTGGACCAAAAATACAAATTAGAAGACTCTCCTGTTGAGCAGGATGCCTTAGCTCCAGTACCCCTACTGTGGGCAGTCAATGGCTGGGAACAGCCCAGGGGAAGCATGGCCCTGGCATCGACCACTACCCACTACTAATGTATCCAAAGGTGTGGCAGCTGTAGGCTGTCAGTGAAGCATGCTTCCAGAACCAAATTTTCTCACATAGATATCTGAGCAATATACCTCCATGACCACCACCATAGTTATTTGAAATCATTCAATATTAAATCATTTTTTTCCTTGTTTGTCTACTACCTTCAATAACACAGTTAAAGGAATATCATCTAACAGCAAAATAAAAAGAGGTTGTTATATTTATGAAACCAGCTGTGTCATTCACTTTGGGGCTTGAAGGTTCAATGTAATCATATTTCTAAGTTAACAAATGCACGTATTCAAGGCATATGAGTTCTGCAGTTCACCTGTTATAAGTTAGACTTTTTCATATGCTTAGGTTTCAAAGAAATATTCCTTGGAAACACAGCTAGGTGTTTTCAGTTAAATAACTTGAAATGAAGTAAAAAAAGAATTTGTGTAATTGTGTATTTACAACAACTTTTAGATAAATAAAAGTAAAAATATGCCAAATACATTTTAAAAGCAGTCTAGAAAAGACTATGTTCAAAATAAAATTTTGCATATACACCTACATTTTTATGTTTCAGCTAAAATCTAAACAATGTTTAAAGATACTTTACTCAACCTATCTCAAAGCAACTTCATCACTGTGTATGATTTTAAACAGCCCTATATTCTAGTTTCTATATTTACATAGTCAATGCACCAGGTTATTCATTCAGGCTCCTTTGATTCCTCCCTTTTTCTCTCCTCCATATTCAGTATGTTACTGAAACCTAAAGATCCCACCTCTTAAATGCTCACAAAGCCACTTCTTCCTTTCTTTTCCTCGTGTCCCTATTCTTCTCCAGGACTTCTTTACCTTTTCTACTTATTTAGCATAAAATATTATTTTCCCACTTCAAGTAGTTTCTTCTACATTTCTTTCATCCTTTGCACTGTTGCCAAAATAATCTTCTGAAAGCATATCCCATCCAAGTATCCTTCAGAGAATCCTTTGCTGTCCTACAGCCATTAGCCAGCCCTACGTGGATGAATTCCAAATTGAAATCTCCAGCTCCATCCTTTTCCCTTAATTTCTCAATCATATATACACTACCTACTCAGAATATCTAACTTGATATCTCACACACATCCTTAACTTCATATGTCCTAAATAAACCCTTTATTTCCCCCATAAACCTGTTCCTCTCCCAGTCTTCTCTCTCTTTCATAAATGAACATTTCATCCTTTAAATTACTGACTTCTTTCTTCTCATTGTATCATATCCAGTCCATAAGCAAATGCTGTTGCATTTACCTTCAAAATATATCAATTCTATGCATTCAAAAAATATGTATTAAGCCACTAATATGTAGTAGGTACTGTTTTAAGTGTATAGGAAACTGTCAAAAGTCCCTGTCCTCCTGCAGCTTACATTAGACTCTGAGGAAAAGTCCACAGAGAAAGCAATGTAAACACAACTTTGAAAGTACTTGTTATCCCTCAAACTAATGGCACAGCTTCTTCCCTACTTGCCAACCCCCATCCCTGTCTAGGACACCCAGCCCCAGATTCCATGACTTTGATATTAGAGGCTAAAGGTTATTGATTGCTCATGGAAGTTTCAGAAGTTTAGACTTATTCTGATACACACTGAGTATCTAGATCTCCCTCATGAGCCCAGAAAAAACCATGAGGGGCAGAGAAAGGCTGCTGTCAGGCTAAGTTGTTGGGTAATAGTCAATGGTGAAATTCAAAATCATGTTTGTAGAGAAAAGAACATAGTTGAAATAATATGAATATTAAGCATCAGATTGAAAGGTGAGAAAAGGTTTTAAACCCAAGTTACAAATAAGAAGAGTGTGATGCAATGGAAAGGGCAAAATTTTATGTTGCAGTCTGTGTTAGTCTGGGTTTGAATCCATCTTTTATTCAAATAATAGTAATTGAACCCCTTTTATATGCCAAGAACTTGCCCAGGCACTTGGTATATCATAATGAACAAGTACACTCTCCCTAATCTCATGAAACTTTTATTTTAGTAGGGAGAGAAAGACATTAAAACCATTATCAAATAAACAATAATATAATAACAGATGTGGGGAAGAGGAAGAAATATAAAGCACAGTCATAGGGTAGAAAGTGATGGGGGAAAGTGCTATTTTAAGTAGGATGGGCAGTGATAGGATAACATTATAGGATAACATTAAGTTGACCAAAACAGAGGGTATAGGAGGTGCAAACACACTGAGATGGACACATCCTTGGTTTAGCAAGGAATAGCAAGAAAGCAGTTTTGACTGGAGATTATAAAATACATAGGAAACTGGCAGATGAGAACAGAGAGTTAAATCATTCAGGTCAAACGATGCAGGGCTTACATAATCATGGTAAAGAATACGGATTTTACTCTTAGAGAGATGGGAAGCCACTGGAAGTTCTTGAGGATAATGTAACTATACTCTAAAAGAAGCACACTTGTTTCTTTGTTGATAACAGACTTTGGGGCAGAAGCAAGAGTGGTGTTACAGAAATCTAAACTCTTACTTCCTTCACTTTTCTTTTGCTCTAAATAATTACAACATAAAACTTCCCAGAATGAGTAGACTGAGATTAGAGGTACTTTTTTTGTTATTGACAGATTAGAAGCTGACTCCTTTGATTCTCCAGAATGTTAATATTCTTATTCCCTTTGTCCACTGCAACATTTCTTATGACTTAGAGTAAATATCTTTTATAGGCTTTCATAAAGTACATGTAATATAGTGAATATCTGATACTTATTCTCTTACCCCCAGAGGCTAGTGAAGTGCTAACTACTAATTTTTACATTCTAGAATAAATGATTTAAGGATAGGCTTAATTATTTGTAGAACAGGCCAATACAGTAGTAGTAGTAATTATATTAATAATAACTATATATCATTTTTGCTAACCACTTACAATTGCTGGGCAAGATGCTAACACTATATATATACTTATGTATTTATATTTAGACAAGGTTTCATTTTTATTGTCACAAAGTCTCTAAGAAATAGGGGCATTTATTATTATCATTTTACTGATATGAAATAGGGGTTTAATGGTGCTTACATAACTAGCCCAAGGCCACATGTAGAGAAAGCGGTGGACAATTAAATGTGTCCAACAGTCTGAATCTAAAGCCAGTAGGTTTTAGCTATCCCTGGCTTGAAAGAAGAAGCATGGCTTGAGATCATTCTTAAAATAGGTTATGCTCCGTATCTGGTAATATGGTGGAACTGGTATCTAGAGAAACCCTCTTACTGTAGAGCACCTAAAAATTCTAGATAAAACATAACATGCATATTTTAAAATGCATGGCTGATCAAATAGAAAAGGGAAATTCTCAGACGCAGAAATGATGAGAAACATTAATTCAGTGAGACAAGAAGATGCTAAAATCTATATTTGCCAGAGATACATTTTCATTCACCTTTGATGGTATAGGATATGGCTTTAAAGGTTAAAGATATACTGGACATATGACAAAGTCTTAAAGCAGCTCAAAATGGGAAGTCAAATTAAAGAACAATACAGGACTCCAACCAGGTGAATCCACTGATACACTAAAGACAGAGGGTTAAGGTCGTTTCCTGTCACATCACTGTCTCTGTTTGGAAGGGAATAAGAAAAAAAGTTTCCTATGAGAATTCATAACCACAAATCTGCCTTTAAACAGTTGGGATAGGAATTCATACTACCTCTATGGTATAAAACCATAGTTGACAAAGTTTTTCTTCAAATGGCCAGACAGTAAATACTTGAGAGTTTGTGAACCATATGGTCTTTGTTGGAGCCACTCAATTCTGCCATTGTAGTAGAAAAAGCAGCCAAGAATAAAACAATTGTGGCTGTATTCCAATAAAACTTTATTCATAAAAGCAGGCAGCAGGCTGAATCTTTTCTGAAGGCTGTAGTTTGCTGATGCCTGGTCAAAAGTACCTTAAGTAAAAAATCAGTTTTAAGTGGCTCCATGCTGGTAATGATACAGGGACCTGGCAGAAGAAAACACAAAACACTTTTGGAGAAAATACTTCAATCCCAGGCTTCAAAGAATTCCCATAAATAATGTTCCAAGGAACAGGAGTTCAAAAGGAAAAGAACAACCAGGAGCAAAAGTCAACAAAAACCAACACATTACAGTTAATATGTGCAAAAAGGGCAAGTAATGGAATTATAATCCAAGAATGTTTACTTACTTAAAAGAGTAACAGGGCTTCCCTGGTGGTGCAGTGGTTGGGGGTCCGCCTGCCAATGCAGGGGACACGGGTTTGTGCCCCGGTCCGGGAGGATCCCACGTGCCACGGAGCGGCTGGGCCCGTGAGCCATGGCTGCTGAGCCTGTGCGTCCGGAGCCTGTGCTCCACAACGGGAGAGGCCGCGGCAGTGAGAGGCCCGCGTACCACAAAAAAAAAAAAAAAAAGAGTAACAGCGAATAATAAAAGTATGCAGAAATAAAGAGGCTATGAAAATGACCAAGTAGTCTGAAAAACAAGCAATAAAATAATCACAAATAAAAGATATGCTTCAGGGACCTCCCTGGCAGTCCAGTGGTTAAGACTCTGCGCTCCCAATGCAGGAGTGTGGGTTCAATCCCTGGTCAGGGAACTAAGATCCCACATGCCATGTAGGGCAGCCAAAAAAATAAATAAAGAAAGATATGCTGCAAATTAGAAATTCAGTGAGAATGTTAAACAGCTGATTAGATACAGCAGAAGAGAGAACTAATGAATTGAAGTACTGATCTTTAGAAATCATCCACAGTATGACAGACATGAATACATGACAAGGAGAAAAAGAACGAGAAGTTCTAATATCTCTAATCAGTATTCTGAGAATGAGGGAAAGCAGTTTCAGAAGAGGAATGACTAAAAATTTTTCACTATTCATAAAAGATACCAGGTCTCAGATTCAGAAAGTCAAGTGAATTTTTAGAAGTAGATTTTTTTCAAAAATCACATCTAGAAGCATAACACCAAAAACAAAGGAATATATTAAATTTTCTCAAAGTGCTAAGATAAAATATCTGTCATCCTGGAACTGTACACTGTGAAAAGCATTATTTCATAATAATGGTGAACTAAGGACATTTGCAGATACCTACAATTTGAGACAGCTGACCAACTACATATTCTCATTAAGAGAACTTCTAAAGAACATACTTCATAAAGAAGTTATTGAGCCCAAAAATCTGTGAAGCAGTACGTATATGGATTTAAGCCATTATTGACTGTACAGGCATACCTCTCAGTTTATTGTGCTTTGCTGCACTTCACAGATACTGATTTTTTTTTTTTTTTTTTTTTACAAACTGAAGATCTGTGGCAGCCCTGCATTGAGCAAGTCCTTTGGCACCATTTTTCCAACCCCGTTACTTTTTGTTTTCTGGCTGCATTGGGTCTTCATTGCTGTGTGCAGGCTTTCTCTAGTTGCAGCGAGCAGGGGCTACTCTTCACTGTGGTGCACAGACTTCTCATTGTGGCATTTCCTCTTGTTGCGGAGCATGGGCTCTAGGCGTGTGGGCTTCAGTAGTTGCAATGTGCGGGCTCAGTCGTTGTGGCACGCAGGCCCTAGAGGGCCCAGCCTTCAGTAGTCGCGGCGTGTGGGCTCAGTAGTTGCAGCATGCGGGCTCTAGGACACGCAGGCTTTGGTAGTTGTGGTACGCGGGCATATTAGTTGTGGCTCGTGGGTTCTAGAGCACAGGCTCAGTAGTTGTGGCGCACGGGCTTAGATGCTCCACAGCATGTGGGATCTTGCCAGACCAGGGATCGAACCCACGTTCCCTGCATTTGTAGGCACATTCTTAACCACTGTGCCACCAGGGAAGTCCCCCAACAACATTAATTTTTAATTAAGGCATGTACATTGTTTTTTTAGACATAACTCTGTTGCATACTTCAAACTACAGTGTAGTATAAACATAACTTTTATATGCACTGGGAAACCAAAAAATTCTCATGACTTGTTTTATTTCAATATTTGCTTTATTTTGGTAATCTGGAACTGAACTTGCAATATCACCAGGGGTATGCCTCTCTAAAGAATTAATAAGAATATCTAATATTTAGGGAATAAAAATGTAAAAATTAAATATAATAATATCAAATAAGTTGGGAAGGTGTGATTTAATTTAAAACAGTCTAAGGCACTTCTATTTTGCAGAAAGAAGCAACAGTAATTAACTTTAGAATTTGTAAATTTAAATATTTCTGATAAAATATCTATTATAACCACTAAATAGCTAAGAAGTATAAAACTACCAAACTAGAAGATCAAAAACATTAACTGAATGAAATTTGGGGAGATTTAGAGGATTACAAGTAAAGTACATTTACACAAAGGCAGGAATAAACATGTGTCAAAAATAAGAACACCCAGTAATATTCACTGGATAGTCAATTCAGAAATATCAATGTAGCTGAATCTCTACTAGATAAAAAAGAAACTAGATGTAATTTTGCATTTCATATCCAAATAATAGTGATACAAGCTTGAATACGTGGACTTTGCTAACTCAAAAGTATCAGTCAACAAACGTAAATGTTGTGAAATCCAATCTTCTAATTCACTGAGCTTCCAGGAAGGACTGCAGAACTCCAGCCTCACAGGAGGCCAATTATAGCAATGTAGCCTCCAGGCTCACATAATCACAACATCCGTAAAAGTCCCCTTCATGGATGGTTTACAGTAGATTTTATTATAGCTTTCATGTTGTACCAGAGGTTTTAGCACATGCTGTGCTAATAGTATCAGCAAACAACCAATTAAAAACCAGATAATCAAAATTACTACTTTTACCTAGAAATAATTTTATGAAGTTTAACTTGTTCTAACCTGATACTAATCATTTATTTTTTAAAGTACTTAAAAGCTATCCACTAACTTTACATATTTTGGAACACAAAAAATACTCAATTATAGTATTCTAATTTATTATTCTAATACAAACTTGTCATACTGTTAAGATAGTGATAAGATAGAAACATGTCTGGGCTTCCCTGGTGGCGCGGTGGTTGAGGGTCCGCCTGCCGATGCAGGGGGCGCGGGTTCCTGCCCCGGTCCGGGAGGATCCCACATGCCGCGGAGCGGCTGGGCCCGTGAGCCATGGCCGCTGGGCCTGCACGTCCGGAGCCTGTGCTCCGCAACAAGAGAGGCCACAGCAGTGAGAGGTCCGCGTACCGCAAAAAAAAAGAAAAAAAAAAAAAAAAAAAGAAACATGTCTAACACAAAATTACAAACTTGTCAAACAAACAAAACATCTGGTGGCAGACTTTAAAGGTTTAATTGCAGTTCGTGAAACCTGAGGAAAAATTCAATCACATCAAACACCGTTTAAGACTTTTATACTCAATTTTCTAAAAGTAAACCCATTTCTAAATGCAAGTTGCCCTGGGTGTTCATTAATGAAATGTATTTCATTATTGGTTAAATAAGATATTAAAAAAACAGTACTTTTTCATGGAAAAGGGAAATCCAAAATCTGCTTAATCTAAAGCTGAAAAAGATATAATGCCTTTGAACATTACAATTTTGGTCAATATATCACATACTTGCAGATGGAATGACTTATATAGAAACACTTTCTTAGAGCTTATTTTCACAAAGAGGCTTTTAGCATGGATTTTTTTTTTATAAGGGGCATTTATCTCATGGTATATAAAAAGTGTGTCCTTGAGAAGACTATATTAACATGTGCATGAAAGAGTTGCAAAACGACAAATCTGAGGACTTCCCTGGTGGCGCAGTGGTTGAGAGTCCGCCTGACGATGCAGGAGACACGGGTTCATGTCCCGGTCTGGGAAGATCCCACGTGCCGCGGAGCGTCTGGGCCCGTGAGCCACGGCCGCTGAGCCTGCGCGTCCGGAGCCTGTGCTCCGCAACGGGAGAGTCCACAACAGTGAGAGGCCCGCGCACCGCAAAAAAAAAAAAAAAAAAGACAAATTTAAAAGCCTCTTATTCTTGTTATAACAGCCTTCAAACCTTTCTCTCTTTTGATATCACAATTGTATTTCTAACTAAATTGGTTTGTATTTCATCCCAACCCCTTGTTCAAAATTCTTTATTGTGTCCCTATCACCGACCAAAAAAAAAAAAAAAATCGAAAAGAAAGTTTTGTATGACAGATAAGGCCATTCTGAATTGTTTTAATACTTTCCTATACAACTATTTTTTTCAAAACAAACTATGCTCCTACCCTACTGGCAACCAAATCATCTCACAGCCAGGCATACACTCACGCTGTTCTCTCTGCCTCAGATGCCTTCTCCCATCTCTGTCCTCATCTACCTTACAGACTCTATTCAACTTTCAGGTCTCAGCTAAAATGGCACTTCTTGGGGTAATTTTTGGCTGCCTGTATCTCCATTAGATTGAATTAGATGCTTCCTCCTTTGTGCTCATAGAAATTAAAAATATTTTTACAATGCATTGTTAGGTGTGTATGTGTATATACATATGTATGTATAGTATATACATAATACATGCACAGGTGTACCTGTATATGTATATACACATATATACACAGATATCTATATAGTGTATGTGTACATATACTTTTTATATAAATAAAACCTAACATATAGCATAGTGTTTGAAAACAGATACTCAAAAAGTCAAGTAGATAAATAAAACTTGTTGGCTCTTCCAATTTAGTTTATCAATAAACAATCAGTTTTTACCACCTTGACTTATCTGTAGAACATAATTTCCCTTAATGATTATAGCAATATTTGTGGCTGGTCATTAAATATTGTTTCTGCCTTTCCAGAAGAAAAGATATTTCAATAATTGCTTTAGTTTTTTCACAGCTCTTCTCTACTGCTCATTTTATCAGGATTTAAAGATGATATATTTTATAAAAACATGTCAGTTGTAAAGATAACATAAAATTTGCTTTGTGGAGTAGTTACAATAAGACTATGATTAGTAAAAGAGGAGATCAGTCAGATTTTGTGAAACTCTTAAAAGAGTTTAAACTGTATGATCAGTTATTCATTATATTGCTAAATATTTTCCTCCCTTTACTATTTTAATTCCTTCCAATCAAAAATCAGAAAAATATAGATAAATCCTGCAATTCTTCCTTTTAAATACATAAGTACTAATTTATTGTTCTAAGAGATTTATCAATAATTCACTACAACAGGATTATTCAATCCTAACTTAAATCTCAGAAGTTAAATGATTCACATTAAGGTAGAAAGATTATGTCAGTATTTGACAACATGGTTGTCTCTTATTAAATAGCAATGGGGGACTTCCCTGGTGGCTGCAATGGTTAAGAATCCACCTGCCAATGCAGGGGACACCAGTTCAAGCCCTGGTCCAGGAAGACTGCACATGCTGCTAAGCCCGTGCGCCACAACTGCTGAGCCTGTGCTCTAGAGTCCGCGAGCCACAACTTCTGAAGCCTGCGGGCCTAGAGCCCGCGCTCTGCAACAAAAGAAGCCACCGCAATGAGAAGCCTGCACACCACAATAAAGACTAGCCCCCGCTTGCTGGAACTAGAGAAAACCCACATGCAGCAATGAAGACCCAACGCAGACAAAAATAAATAAATAAATAAATTTATTTTAAAAATAGCAATGGAAGTTAAATAAATAATATTTACAAATAATCCCTGCTATACAAATGGATAAATAAGAAAAGGGAATGAAATTATAATGATCTTAGGCAGACCGTCATGTAAAGATCAGAAAGAGAATCAGATCAATATGCTGAATTATTAAAATCTAAATCTTGATTTCATTATAATTTTGAGTAACTATGGGTGAACAAATATAGTAAATAATAGATCATAATACTTAGAAGAAACTTTAAGATGTCAATTTACTCTACTTCAGCCTTCTGGCAAATGTTTTATTTCTAATGAAACAACTAAATTTCAGAAAATTTAAGTGAATTTCCCTGGTTATATAGTTCACTAACTCTTAAGGTAGGAAAAACTATAAAAATAGGCCAAGGATTTCAAGAGGTTAATTTCTCCCTAACATAGGGAGAAATGGTTTGAAAGTATATAACAGTATGAAAACTCTAAGACTTGCCCAGCCTTGGCATGTGTTAGTGAGACATACCAGTCAACAGCAATGTGAATAGCACTTTTCATCAGTCCCAAAGGTAACCAGCTACTTATGAAGAACTGCAAATTATACTGGCTCAGAGCTAACAAATGCTTTCACTACTTAAAAGTTGCTTAGGCTAATGGAAAATTTAAATATATATGGTTTGTATAATCATTTCTAGAGAAAGAACTTCAGCTATTGCCAACTTAAATTTTGTTTTTCAACTACTTTTTTTGGTTTATTTTAGTAACACATCCTGTCACTAAGTGAGAATACTACATATTTCACCTGCTTCAAGTCTCCTGAAGAAAGACTGGTTCCCTTGAGTAGTTTCATACAAATACATAGCAACAGTCTTCCATTTTTATCCCCAAACTGGTTATGACGCTATAGTCTGTCCCTTCTAACCTATATACCCCAAACATGTATGACACTGTAAGGAAATAGATCCCATTTTCCTTACAAAGAGGCCAGAACCTGAGCAACTTAACTGAATGATAATCATCTGAGCTGGAGGTCTCATCTCGAAGAATAAACAGAGATTACTTTTTATCCTAGACAGAAATCTAAACAGTTTGACTTTGCAATGATCTAGCAAAACATATTCTAACCACTGGGTGTGCACAGTGTCTATTCAGTGATACTAGACCCTGAATAAATAGTTAAAAGTTAAAAAAAATACAACTACTTATATGTGGAAGGACAATGAATTTTAAAAGAAGGTTTAAGCAGTCCCATGCCCCTTGACCTTCTCTTATTACTACTGCCCGGCGAACCTTTTCAAGATGAATGGTGTATATCTTTATCTATGACAGTCCATTTAGCAATCACAATATTTCCTTTAAGTTAGATAAATTGTCCAGTCACTTAACAAGAAGAAAGGCCAACATCAACTGCAGCAAAGGTCACTCAATCTAGTTTTGTACTGTATTAAATTGTCATCAGATCTGAACAGCAATTTCATCAATAGCACATCTAACTAGAATGTTCCAAAACTTAGAAATCAACTGCCTGCCACTATGGGAAAAACAAAGTAGGTAAATAAGACGCAACTTTCCAAGGCAAACTCAAGGGTATTGAACCCAAGATCATTCTCTCACCAAGAGTCTCATTTATCATTTAAAATGAATATGACTTTTAGAAATAACTCTATTGGTTCAATGTTTGTCCTTCTAGAGATTACACAAGTGAATGTCATGTGAACTTTTTATACGATTGACTTACTCTGCAAACTAGCCAAGCAACGAATATATGAAAGAAGCAAAGTATATATTATGACCTGAATCTAATAATGAGGAGCCTGTTAAACAGATCTAGAATGAGGGTGATCTATGGGACAAGTGACCTGAACTCTTCCAGAGATTAACTGCCATGAAGAACAGAGGGAGGGAGAAGGACTCAGAATGGAGAAGAATAAAGAGCTCAGCCAACGCAATGAGTGGGTCTTGGCTTATTCAGGATTAAAAAACAACCAGGTAGGGCTTCCCTGGTGGCGCAGTGGTTGAGAGTCCGCCTGCCGATACAGGGGACACGGGTTCGTGCCCTGGTCTCGAAGATCCCACATGCCGCGGAGCGGCTGGGCCCATGAGCCACGGCCGCTGAGTCTGCGCGTCCGGAGCCTGTGCTCCGCAACGGGAGAGGCCACAACAGAGAGAGGCCCGCGTACCGCAAAAAAAAAAAAAAAAAAAAAAAAAAAAAAAAAAAATCAGGTAGTGAAAAGGATGTTTAAGAGAAACTGGGTAAATTTTAAAATGTGGGAAATTTGAAACTATTATTTACTGTATTAAGTATGATAATGTTGATGTAGCTCTTTAGCAGCAGGTCTTTGTTTCTGGGAAACGCATACTGAAACATTTAGGGGAAGTGTCATGTTTGTAGACAGCTTTTGATGACTTGGCAAAGTGGAAGAGTGTGTGTGTGGCTGTGTGTGTAGACTGAGCAATTGTGGGAAGAGATAAAGAGTTCCATGTATACAGGAAAAGAGTGTACAGAGGTACATTGCATATTATTTCAACTTTTCCATGGGTTTAAGACATTTTAACTTTTTAAAATCAGATGTTATTCATCTGCTCAGAAATCTGTATGGCATACCAATCTAATGGCATACCAGTATGCCATTTTATTTGGAATTAGGTCATTCTTCAGAGGGGCCTACAAAGCCCAACATGATCTAATTCCTCATAATCTCTCTGATCTCTTTGTTCATAATTCTCCCCATTTTGTTCATTCATTTCAGCCGCTCCGGCATTTCTGTTGCTTCTCAAACATATCAGGCGTGCCTTTGTACTGACCTGTTCCCTCAGCCTGAAACACTGTTCCTCCAGACATAGTAATTCCTTATTTAAAGGCACTTCAACGAGACCTAGTCTAACCAACTGATTTAAAATTGTAACTCAGCTGAAACACACTGTTAACCTGTATATTTTCTTTTTTCTATCACTTCTCAAATTATTACATATTTTATTACATAGTATTTTCACTTTTACTGTATGCATTATCCCAAAGTAAGCTCCAAGATGGATGGACTTTAGGGTTTTACGTTCACTGAAAAAGCTAGGAGAGTTCCTGGCACATAAAAGATTCTTCATTAATTCTTGTTCAAAGTTTGATGAAAGAAGAAAAACTTTATTGCTTTCTGTTTAGTAAGAAAATTAAAGATTTTAGTGCAATTTTGTGGTGCAACACAATGGTTTGGGGAAGATAAAAGCACAAGGAGGAAACAGCTCAGCACAGAGACACAGAAGTTTGGGAGGAGATCTAAGGAATAAAGAGTTGGAATGAGAGATGACCTCAAGATATCCTAGATATCTGCTCACTTTTACAATATGAATGAGGAGCTGAAAAGGGAGTGAAATGAATATATTGTCTATCCTCTAAATATTTTATAATGTGAGAAAGATCATTAACAATCAAAGGATTTAGAATAAATATAATCCAGTGAGACCCTCATGAAGTATCTGATAAGTAATGTGCAAGAAGCATTTAATCAGAATTTGAGTAAGAAGACTACACTTGTCAAGCTATTTACTGTCCTAATGACCGTCCTGATATTGAGATTGTGTATGACCTGCCTTCAAAGCTCATTTGCAAAAGAGCCTGGGCTACTAACAATGCTTGTTGTCCTATAATATATTAAGGACATTGGCAAATGGAACCATATGCTTGTCATGAGGCAAAACCACCTACTAAGTTTTCAATATTTCAAATACTAACATCACCAGCGCAATCATAAACCAGCTTAACACCACAGGAAACAAACAACGGCATGTAATTCATATCTGTGGCAACATGGAATCATTTAAACTGTCGGAGAGTGGAGAGGTGAATAGGAATCTTCAGGTTGGAAGGCATGACACTCAAAGCTTCTTTTCAGTATATGCATTACATTGTCACTTTTCTCTTTCTGGATACTTAGGTGGGACTTATTTAGGAAATTAGTGATGGGTATGATCAAACGTGATCTCCAACTCTATCTTAGAGATTCTGAGCATAGAAATAGACTTCTTGAATAAGGACACTGAGACCATGGTTTTATTTCAAAAGTGCTGTAAGATTTTCCACGTGTTTAATGTACATCTTAGGTTTTTAAAAGAAAAGATAAAATTAAGGACAACTTATTATGCATCGTGAACTTATAATATACAATAATTTGCCTTTGAAGCCGTATTTAAAAGTGTAATATTTAAATGAAAAATATATTTTGAGTTACAATCACTTGGCTTACAAATTTTCTGGAACATAATCAGCCTCAACATCCCAAGCATCACAATCCTTCATGCTTTCAAACACATGGCCTATCGTAATACTTTTAATAGATTTTAAGATAATCATTTGCAAAGCAAGCTATTCCATAAAATTCATTCCAAATATATTTGTAACCAAACAAGAGTTAATTATTAAACAATCAATTGTGGTGGTCCTTTGGTTGAGACTTAAGAAAGTGAGTCCATAAGATTATCACTGCATTGCCATTTAACATTAGTGTGTGATGATAAATGAGTTTAACTAGACATATATCTTTCTTGTTCAGGATCTATTCCCCAAGAAATGGTCAGCAGGGGAACACTTTTATAAGTAAAATTCTTTTGAATATGTTTAGCTAGAAACACTTCTGGTATTTACATCTAAGGCATTTACCACTCCACATGTAATCCTGTCTCACCTGTTTTATTAATTTTGGCAAATAGTTCTTGAATCCCTACTATTTATAAAGTACTACATGTAGTTTTTCTATTTGTTTATGTAAAATAAATATTTCTATTTATTTATATCCAGTTGATTTACTTATACCCAATAAATAGTTGCAAATTTAGTTTTGTTCACCAGTAGTTTAATTCTTTTTTTTTTTTTTTTTTTTTTGCGGTATGCGGGCCTCTCACTGTTGTGGCCTATCCCGTTGCAGTGCACAGGCTCCGGACACGCAGGCTCAGCGGCCATGGCTCACAGGCCTAGCCGCTCCGCGGCATGTGGGATCTTCCTGGACCAGGGCACGAACCCGTGTCCCCTGCACTGGCAGGCGGACTCTCAACCACTGCGCCACCAGGGAAGCCCCTTAGTTTAATTCTTAATGAGAAATATTTCAATGAATCCTCCTAACTTTAATCTAAAGGCACTTTTATGATTACTTGCAATATATAGCAATTATTAATTTCAAGCATCTTAAAATTTAAACAATGTAAACAAGCAACATTTTTGAAAACTGGATTTCATTTATATTATTTATATTATTCTAATTTATATCATTTATATTATTCTAATCTTAATTTGTAATTCCTTGTCACAACTGCATTTCATGCTAATATGAAATACTGAGATATGTCTAAAGACGTATGTTAGAAGTTGACTGTCAACTGTTGTGACTGAAACATTCATACCACTATTCCACATGTGTTTGTTCTTCTTTCACATATTGAACTGACAATTCTGTGATCTTTACGTATATTTAAGACTTAAAAAATACTTGAAGAAAAAAATAACATCAAATTGTTGTAATGAATACTTTTATAAAATTATTCAGTCACTTATATGAATTATATTTTATTATTCCCAAGGGATCAAAGTTAGATCACAGTTAATTTTAAGTGATTGGTGTTTTAATAATTAATGTTACACTCAGAGCCAAATCAAATATTTATTTTGCTAACATGAATAATAACATTTCAAGAATTGTATTTTAACTGCAATTTCAATAACCTGGTTTAATCTTAGGTTTGCTCAATATTTAATCTTAATGAAATTATTACTTACAAGAAACTACAGAGTATATTTTCTGTTTTTCTAGAATCAAAAGCATACCTTAAACAGCAAGGTCAGTCCTGGTAGTGAGCCACATTTTACCAATGTTCTGCAGGAAAGGACTAATATTATGAGTTGGAAATTGACAAATGTAGTTTCAATCAGACGTGTGAATTTTATCATTACTCAAATCTTCCTAAAACCCCCTCTATTCCACACCACGGGCTAAATGCATTGTGAGAAATGCATCTTAAATAGGATTATCACAGATAATTCTCGATTGTGTGGTTTAAATGATTTGTTATAAGCTTTCAGTATTCTGAGAAAAATACGCACGACATCACTTCCATTTTAAAAAATAGTCACTATCTATTTACACTTTGCAAAGTAATAATACTAAAACAAGGACAATATTTATGGGTTAATAGTCTTTATCTCCAAATCCACTGAATATACTAAGCTTCTGGCTAAATTATTTATGGTACAGTAAAAGACAGCATTTTTTGTAATATATTCTATTTTTTAAATCAAACATAATAGTTATATGTGAAAGGAAGAAATGTATTAATATCTATAAGTTTACCTAATAAATATAAGAACATTTTAAAATGTTTGCAGTTTTTTTTTTGAAATTTAAAAGGCTAAAAAAAAAAGACAAAAAGGACAATTTCTTCATACAAGTCCCATAACACCTTTCCTGATTTTTCCCTCACAGGCTAATTTGTCAAAGCTGAAAAAGATACATATAATAACACTGACTATTAAAAGATTTGTTATCACAATTAACATTATGAAACAGACTTACAATTTAAAAGCCCATAAATATATTTATAACCATTTCTCCACAATTATAAAAATCAACAGTGGCATCTTTTCAACCTGGTAAAATTTGCATACTAACTGGATTCTAGTCACTTCTAATAAAAAAGATGAATAAATGGCCACAACAATCAAATAGTTTTAATTTATTGTTCATTAGAAAAGTAAAAATAAAATCAAGACAGAATATGAAGCTACGGAAAATGTTATAAATACAGAGAGGAAAAAGTCTGGCATGTGAAAAAATAAGTGTACATTTATAATTCAATACAAAAATACAAAATAAAAAGTAAACCCAGCCAACGAAAAAAAGCTCATTTAAAACATTGATAAATGAAGCGACAGTCATCAAATTTCAATCTATATTGAATTGATATAACAAAAGCAGTTATTATCAGATTACTATATGCAATTCCAATCAAAATTCTAGTGATATTTTTTCCTAGAGTGTGGAAATGTGACCCTAAAATTCACTTTGAAGAACAAAAGTCCAACAACAGCCAAACAATTTGAAGAAATGTAGCAATGAGGCCAAACAGTATTTTAAAAGAAGTATTTTTTTTAAACTACAATAATTAACACTGATACTTATGCAGGAATCAGCAAGAAAATTAGTTAAATAGATGGAAGAGTCTACATAAGACCCAGGATACCCAAGAATTTGATATATAATAAAGGCACCATCACATGTTTGTTGAGAATGAAGGGATGACTATTTTTGCGATGTTAAAAAACACTCTCTTAGAGTCCATGGTAACACACAATACATTCCACATAAATTTAACAATTAAATGTAAGATCAATACTAAACAATAACAGCATTATAAGAAATATTTAACAACCATCATAGACAGTGAGCAATGACCTTCTAAATGTGAAAGTGATGAATTTTACACAAAGGGGGTAAATCAAACACATTTGAATGCGTAATACTTTGAATTTTCTTTTTTTTTTTAAGAAAAGGAATGACATGAATTTATTCTGTCTCAAAAAGGGCAAATGATGGCTATTTTTTCACAATTTCCAATGTGTGCTAAAATGATGTATAATCCTAACTATAAACCTAAAATTATGATGGACAGCCCCTTTCTAATAATAACACTAAAGTCTCCCCAAAATCCTGGTAGTTATATTACCAAAGAACAACTAGAGACCAAGCATTGGAAGAATTTTGTTATTCTGTATAAACAAAAACAAATAAACAAAAGGCCATCAAAACCCCCCAACATTTCCATGATAAAATAAACCTGAAGAACGTTTAGTTAAGTCAAGTAAAATAGATTTCCTTACTGTAAGAAAATAAAAATTCTTAGAACATCTCATGTAACTGGACTTTAGCAAAACATTGTGCTTTATTCCTGAATCCAAATAAATTTTTTATTTCATCTAAAAGGATTAAAATGTTCATATAGGGAACATCTCTATGTTAAAGATAACTTGATGTTGTCCTCTTCTGAATTTTGTTCTAAACTTCAGGATAATTCCTAGAGTTCCACCTGATTACCTGGTTAGGACAACATAAGGCAACTAGAAAATGGGCCACAGCTACTGGGACAAACTCAATACCCAAATTTTATTGCTAAGACTTTGAATTTCTACATGGCAAAATTATAAAAAGGTATTAAGAAGAAAAATTGCATGTAAGGTATATAATAAAAAGTTTATTACTAATCAGAAAAAAAAAAAACTAACCCACAGAAAAAAATGAACAAATGCCATGAAAAGACCATTCACAAAAATGTGCAGACAGAAACAAGTAGCCAGAAATAAGTAATACAAGTTTACCTAATAATAATCGCAAATCACAATAATAATGAGTTTCATATAAGATGCTGATGAAAGAAACTGAAGATGACACACAAACAGATGGAAAGATATACCATCTGGATTGGAAGAATCAATATTGTTAAAATGACCATATTTCCCAACACATTCGACAGATTCAATCCAATCCCTATCAAATTAGCAATGGCATTTTTCACAGAACAGGAACAACAAATTTTAAAATTTGTATGGAAACAATAAAGACTCCAAATAGCCAAAACAATCTAAGAAATAAGATTGGAGCTGGAGAAATCAGGCTCCCTGACTTCAGACTATACTCCAAAGCTACAGAAATCATTGGAACAACAGCAGACACATACATCAACGGAACAGGATAGAAAGCCCAGAAATAAACCCACACATTTATGGTCAATTAATCTATGACAAAGGAAACAAGAATATACAATGGAGAAAAGACAGTCTCTACAGTAAGTGGTGCTGGGAAAACTGAACAGCTACACCTCAAAGAATGGAATAGAACATTCTCTAATGCCACATATAAAAATAAACTCAAAATGGATTACAGACCTAAATGTAAGACTGGATTCTATAAAATTCCTAGAGGAAAACATAGGCAGGACACGCTTGGATATAAATTGCAGCAATATCTTTTTGGATTCGTCTCCTAAAATAACGGAAACAAAAACAAAAATAAACAAATGGGACCTAATTAAATTTAAAAGCTTTTGCATAACAAAGGAAACCATAAACAAAATGAAAAGACAAGCCAAGGGCTGGGAGAAAATATTTGCAAACTATGTGAGAAACAAGGTATTAATTTCCAAAATACAGAAACAGCTCATGCAGCTCAATATCAAAAAAAAACATATAACCCACTCAAAAAATGGACAGAAGACGTAAGTCGACATTTCTCCCAAGAAGACACACAGATGATGAAAAAGCACATGCAAAGATGCTCCACATCACTAATTATCAGAGAAATGCAAATCACAACTACGAGGTACCACCTCACACAGGTAAGAATGGCCATCATTAAAAAGTCTACAAATAGGAGGAGCTTCAAGATGGCGGAAGAGTAAGACGTGGAGATTACCTTCCTCCCCACAAATACATCAGAAATACATCTACATGTGGAACAGCTCCTACAGAAACACCCACTGAACGCTGGCAGAAGACCTCAGACCTCCCAAAAGGCAAGAAACTCCCCCACGTACCTGGGTAGGGCAAAAGAAAAAAGAAGAAACAGACAAAAGAATAGGGACGGGACCTGCACCAGGGGGAAGGAGCTGTGAAGGAGGAAAGGTTTCCACACACTAGAAGCCCCTTCACGGGCAGAGACTGCGGGTGGCAGCGGGGGAAGCTTCGGAGCCGCGGAGGAGAGTGCAGCAACAGGGGTGCAGAGGGCAAAGCGGAGAGATTCCCGCACAGAGGATCGGTGCCAACCAGCACTCACCAGCCCAAGAGGCTTGTCTGCTCATCCGCCGGGGCGGGCGGGGGCTGGGAGCTGAGACTCGGGAAGCCAGCCGGAAGAGGACTGGGGTTGGCTGCGTGAACACAGCCTGAAGGGGTTAGTGCACCACGACTAGCCGGGAGGGAGTCCGGGAGAAGTCTGGACCTGCCGAAAGGCAAGAGACTTTTTCTTCTCTCTTTGCTTCCTGGTGCGTGAGGAGAGGGGATTAAGAGCGCTGCTTAAAGGAGTTCCAGAGACGGGCGCGAGCTGCAGCTACCAGCGCGGACCCCAGAGACGGGCATGAGACGCTAAGGCTGCTGCCGCCGCCACCAAGAAGCCTGTGTGCAAGAACAGGTCCCTCTCCACACCTCCCCTCCTGGGAGCCTGTGCAGCCCGCCACTGCCAGGGTCCAGTGATCCAGAGACAACTTCCCTGGGAGAACACACGGCACACCTCAGGCTGGTGCAACGTCATGCCGGCCTCTGCCACCACAGGCTCGCCCCGAGACTCCGTACCCCTTCCTCCCCTCGGCCTGAGTGAGCCAGAGAGCCCCCGAAGCAGCTGCTCCTTTAACCCTGTCCTGTCTAAGCAAACAACAGACGCCCTCAGGCAACCTACAGGCAGAAGCGGGTCCAAATCCAAAGCTGAACCCCAGGAGCTGTGCAAAAAAAGGAGAGAAAGGGAAATTTCTGCCAACAGCCTCAGGAGCAGCAGATTAAATCTCCACAATCAACTTGATGTACTTTACTGTTTAAAATTTTTTCTTAGTAATTAATTTTTATATTAATAACTTTATTTTATTTTCTTTTACTTTACTTTATCTCCTTCCTTCCTTCCTTCCTTTCTTTCTTTTATCCCTTTTATTTTGAGCCGTGTTTACTGTTTAAAAATTTTTCTTAGTAATTAATTTTTATATTAATAATTTTATTTTCTTTTACTTTACTTTATCTCCTTCCTTCCTTCCTTCCTTTCTTTCTTTTATCCCTTTTATTTTGAGCCGTGTGGATGAAAGGCTCTTGGTGCTCCAGCCAGGCATCAGGGCTGTGCCTCTGAGGTGGGAGAGTCAAGTTCAGGACACTGGTGCACAAGAGACCTCTCAGCTCCACGTAATATTTAACGGCGAAAATCTCCCATAGATCCCCATCTCAACGCCAAGACCCAGCTTCACTCAATGACCAGCACACGACAGTGCTGGACACCCTATTCCAAACAACTAGCAAGACAGGAACACAACCCCATCCATTAGCAGAGAGCCTGCCTAAAATGAAAATAAGGCCACAGACATCCCAAAACACACCACCAGAAGTGGACCTACCCACCAGAAAGACAGGATCCAGCCTCATCCACCAGAACACAGGCACTAGTCCCCTCCACCAGGAAGAATATACAACCCACTGAAGCAACCTTAGCCACTGGTGACAGACACCAAAAACAATGTGAACTACGAACCTGCAGCCTGCAAAAATGAGACCCCAAACACAGTAAGTTAAGCAAAATGAGAAGACAAAAAGACACACAGCAGATGAAGGAGCAAGGCAAAAACCCACCAGACCTAACAAATGAAGAGGAAATAGGCAGTCTACCTGAAAAAGAATTCAGAATACTGATAGTAAAGATGATCCAAAATCTTGGAAATAGAATGGAGAAAATACAAGAAATGTTTAACAATAGATGGGCTCAGTAGCAGAATAACTGAGGCAGAAGGACGGATAAGTGACCTGGAAGGTAAAATAGTGGAAATAACTACTGCAGAGCAGAATAAAGAAAAAAGAATGAAAAGAACTGAGGACAGTCTCAGAGACCTCTGGGACAACATTAAACGCACCAACATTCGAATTATAGGGGTCCCAGAAGAAGAAGAGAAAAAGAAAGGGACTGAGAAAATATTTGAAGAGATTATAGTTGAAAACTTCCCTAATATGGGAAAGGAAATAGTTAATCAAGTCCAGGAAGCACAGAGAGTCCCATACAGGATAAATCCAAGGAGAAACACGTCAAGACACATATGAATCAAACTATCAAAAATTAAATACAGAGAAAAAAATATTAAAAGCAGCAAGGGAAAAACAACAAATAACACACAAG
>NC_041218.1:66880402-66905974 GCF_002837175.3 Physeter macrocephalus
AAAATAAAATGGTGATAGGAACATACATATCGATAATTACCTTAAATGTAAATTGATTAAATGCTCCAACCGAAAGACATAGATTGGCTGAATGGATACAAAGACAAGACCCATATTTATGCTGTCTACAAGAGACCCACTTCAGACACAGGGACACATACAGACTGAAAGTGAGGGGATGGAAAGAGATATTCCATGCAAATGGAAATCAAAAGAAAGCTGGAGTAGCAATTCTCATATCAGACAAAATAGACGTTAAAATACAGACTATGACAAGAGACAAAGAAGGACACTACATAATGATCGAGGGATCGATCCAAGAAGAAGATATAACAACTGTAAATATTTATGCACCCAACACGGAGTACCTCAAAACATAAGGCAAATACTAACAGCCATAAAAGGGGAAATCGACAGTAACACAATCATAGTAGGGGACTTTAACATCCCACTTTCACCAATGGACAGATCATCCAAAATGAAAATAAATAGGGAAACACAAGCTTTAAATCATGCATTAAACAAGATGGAGTTAATTGATATTTATAGGACATTCCATCCAAAAACAACATAATGCACTTTCTTCTCAAGTGCTCTTGGAACAGTCTCCATGATAGATCATATCTTGGGTCACAAACCAAGCCTTGGTAAATTATAAGAAAATTGAAATCATATCAAGTATATTTTCCAACCACAAGCTATGAGACTAGATATCAATTACAGGAAAAAATATGTAAAAAATACAAACACATGGAGGCTAAAGAATACACAACTAAATAACCATGAGATCACTGAAGAAATCACATAAGAAATTAAAAAAATACCTAGAAAGAAATGACAATGAAAATATGACAAGCCCAAACCTATGGGATGCAGCAGAAGTAGTTCTAAGAGGGAAGTTTATAGCAATACAGTCCTACCCCAAAAAACAAGAAACACCTCAAATAAACAACCTAACCTTACACCTAAAGAAGTTAGAGAAAGAATAACAAAAAATCCCCAAAGTTAGCAGAAGGAAAGAAATTATAAAGATCAGATCAGAAATAAATGAAAAAGAAATAAAGAAAACAACAGCAATGATCAGTAAAACTACAAGCTGGTTCTTTGAGAAGATAAACAAAATTGATAAACCATTAGCCAGACTCATCAAGAAAAAAAGGGAGAAGAATCAAATCAATAGAATTAGAAATGAAAAAGGAGAAGTAACAACTGACACTGCAGAAATACAAAAGATCATGAGAGATTACTACAAGCAACTATATGCCAATAAAATGGACAAACTGGAAGAAATGGAAAAATTCTTAGAAATGCACAACCTGCTGGGACTGAACCAGGAAGAAATAGAAAATATGAAAAGACCAATCACAAGTAACTCATTCTACGAGGCCACCATCACCCTGATACCAAAACCAGACAAAGATGTCGCAAAGAAAGAAAACTACAGGCCAGTATCACTGATGGACACAGATGCAAAAATCCCCAATAAATACTAGCACACAGAATCCAACAGCACATTAGAAAGATCATACACCGTGATCAAGTGGGGTTTATCCCAGGAATGCAAGGATTCTTCAATATACGCAAAGCAATCAATGTGATACACCATATTAACAAATTGAAGGGGAAAAACCATATGATCATCTCAATAGATGCAGAGAAAGCTTTCGACAAAATTCAACACCCATTTATAATAAAAACCTTCCAGAAAGTAGGCTTAGAGGGAAATTTCCTCAACATAATAAAGGCCATATATGACAAACCCACAGCCAACATCGTCCTCAATGGTGAAAAACTGAAACCATTTCCACTAAGATCAGGAACAAGACAAGGTTGTGCATTCTCGCCACTATTATTCAAGATAGTTTTGGAAGTTTTAGCCCGAGCAATCAGAGAAGAAAAAGAAATAAAAGGAATCCAAATTGGAAAAGAAGTAAAGCTGTCACTGTTTGCAGATGACATGATATGATACATAGAGAATCCTAAAGATGATACCAGAAAACTACTAGAGCTAATCAATGAATTTGGTAAACTAGCAGGATAGAAAGTTAATGCACAGAAATCTCTAGCATTCCTATACACTAATAATGAAAAATCTGAAAGTGAAATTAAGAAAACACTCCCATTTACCATTGCAACCCAAAGAATAAAATGTTTAGGAATAAATCTCTTCCCTTAGGAAGAAACTCCATTTTCTCCAAGAGAAAATGGTCAGTCTGGAGCAGGGATCTGCAAATTAAGTACCAAGAGCCAAATCTTGCCACTTGCCTGTTTCTGTAATTAAAGTTTTATTGGAACACAGCCACATCCATATGTTTATATATTGTCTATGGCTTCTTTCAAACTACAACAGCAAAGTATCGGGTTGGCCAAAAGGTGCGTTCGGTTTTTTTCCGTAAGAGATATGGTCACCTTATCTTTGGCAAAGGAGTCAAGAATATACAGTGGAGAAATGACAGCCTCTTCAATAAGTGGTGCTGGGAAAACTAGACAGCTACATGTAAAAGAATGAAATTAGAACACTTCCTAACACCATACACAAAAATAAACTCAAAATGGATTAAAGACCTAAATGTAAGGCCAGACACTATCAAACTCTTAGAGGAAAACATAGGCAGAACACTCTATGACATAAATCACAGCAATATCCTTTTTGACCAACCTCCTAGAGAAATGGAAATAAAAACAAAAATAAACAAATGGGACCTAATGAAACTTAAAAGCTTTTGCACAGCAAAGGAAATCATCAAGACGAAAAGACAACCCTCAGAGTGGGAGAAAATATTTGCAAATGGAGCAAATGACAAACGATTACTCTCCAAAATTTACAAGCAGCTCATGCAGCTCAATATCAAAAAAAACAAATACGACCCAGGAGTCCCACTACTGGGCATATACCCTGAGAAAACCATAATTTAAAAGGTGTCATGTACCACAATGTTCATTGCGGCTCTATTTACAATAGCCAGGACATGGAAGCAACCTAAGTGTCCATCAACAGATGAATATATGAAAAAGATATGGCACATATATGCAATGGAATACTACTCAGCCATAAAAAGTAACGAAATTGAGTTATTTGTAGTGAGGTGGATGGACCTAGAGTCTGTCGTACAGAGTGAAGTAAGTCCGAAAGAGAAAAACATATACCATATGCTAACACATATATATGGAATCTAAAAAGAAAAAAAAAAATGTCATGAAGAACCTAAGGGCAAGACAGGAATAAAGACACAGACTTACTAGAGAATGTACTTGAGGATATTGGGAGGGGGAAGGGTAAGCTGTGACAAAGTGAGAGAGTGGCTTGGAACATATATACACTACCAAACGTAAAATAGATAGCTAGAGGCAAGCAGCCACATAGCACATGGAGATCAGCTTGGGGCTTTGTGACCACCTAGAGGGGTGGGATAGGGAGGGTGGGAGGGAGGGAGATGCAAGGGGGAAGAGATATGGGAACATATGTATATGTATAACTGATTCGCTTTGTTATAAAGCAGAAAGTAACACACCATTGTAAAGCAATTATACTCCAATAAAGATATTTTTTTTTTAAGTCTACAAATAAAAAATGATAGGAAGGATGTGGAGAAAAAGGAACCCTCCTAAACTGTTAATGTGAATGTAAACTGGTGCAGCGACTATGGAGAACAGCATAGAGGTTCCTTAAAAATCTAAAAGTAGAACTACCATATGATCCTGACATCCCTCTCCTGAACACATATCCAGAAAAGACGAAAACCATAATTCAAAAAGATACATGCACCCCAATGTTCACAGTGGCACTATTTACAACAGCCAAGACATAGAAGTAATCTAAATGCCTATCGATAAAGAGGATGTGGTATATATACTCAGCCATAACAAAGAATTAAATAATGCCATTTGCAGCAAAAGAGATGGACCTGGAGATTATCATACCAAGTAAAGTAAGTCAGACAGAGAAAGACAAATATCTTATGTGGAATGTGATATTATGTGGAATCTAAAAAAAAGAATATGGACTCTATATGTGGAATTTAAAAAAAATTCCACTTATATGTGTGGAATCTAAAAAAAAATGATAGAAATGAACTTATTTACAAAACAGAAACAGACTCACAGACATAGAAAACAAACTTATGGTTACTAAAGGGGAAAGAGCAAGGGAGGAATAAATTGGGAATTCAGGATTAACAGATACACACTACTATGTATAAAATAGATAAAAAAACAAGGACCACAGGAAACTATATTCAATACATTGTAATAACCTATAATGGAAAAGAATCTGAAAAATAATGTATATATGTATGTATAAATGAATCATTTTACTGTACACCTGAAACATTGTAAATCAACTATACTTAAATAGAGTGCTATGAAGCTTCACTGATTAAAAAAAAATTAGGGCTTCCCTGGTGGCGCAGTGGTTGAGAGTCCGCCTGCCGATGCAGGGGACACGGGTTCCTCCCCCGGTCCGGGAAGATCCCACATATCGCAGAAGGGCTAGGCCCGTGAGTCATGGCCGCTGAGCCTGCGCGTCCGGAGCCTGTGCTCCGCAACGGGAGAGGCCACAACAGTGAGAGGCCCGCGTACAGCCAAAAAAAAAAAAAAAAAAAAAAAAATTAGTTTCGCCAACAAAATTACTCAAACTTAAATAATAATAACCACCATTGGTAAGTATTTGTTGAAAGTGGCACTCATATACTGCTAGCTGGAGTATAAATTAGGATAATAATTTGTAAGACAATTTGCTAAGAATCATACAATTAGCCTTGCCTCTATGCCAATAAATCTCTATCTAGAAATGTCGTCTAAGAAAATAAAGATATAAGATTTAAGTAAAAGACCTTAATGCACTATTACCTTTAACAAAAAATGGGAATCAACACACCCATTAGAATGGCTTTTAATTAAAAGAAAACAAACAGAAAATAACAAGTATTATACAAATATGTGGAAAAATTGGAACCCATGTGTACTGTTTTTTTTAACTTGAAACATATGCTTTATTAGTACTCTAGATTTAGCATCATCTTTTTAGAAATGATAACTTGTGGTACTATGATTTTTTTAATATTTCCATTTAATATTTGGAAACACAGAAGTATTACATGAAACAGCATTGCCAAATATTGCACAAAACATTTGGATCACTCATTATATGTGTGTGTATTTATCTGTGTGTGTTTCCCACCCTTTCACTTTTCAAAGGTTTTGGCTTTTTTTTTTTTAATTTTATATTGGAGTACAGTTGATTAATAATGTTGTGTTAGTTTCAGGTGTACAGCAAAGTGATTCAGTTATACATATACATGTATTTATTCTTTTTCAAATTCTTTTCCCACTTAGGTTATTACAGAATATTGAGCATAGTTCCCTGTGCTATACAGTAGGTCTTGTTGGTTGCCTATTTTAAATATAACAGTGCGAACATGTCAATCCCAAACTCCCATTCTATCCCCGCCCCCCTGGACTTTCCCCTGTAACCATAAGTTCGTTCTCCAAGTCTGTGAGTCTGTTTCTGTTTTGTAAATAAGTTCGTTTGTATCTTTTTTTTTTTTTAGATTCTGCATATAAGCAATATCATATGATATTTGTCTTTCTCTGTCTGACTTACTTTACTTAGTATGGGCATCTCCAGGTCCATCCATGGAACCCTTGTGTACTGTTGACAGAATGTAAAATGGTACAGTTGATGTGAGATACAGTATGGTGGTTCCTTAAAAAACTAAAAATAGAATTACCATATGATCAGCGATTCCAGCTGGGTATATACCTCAAAGAAATGAAAGTAAATATGTTCATTTGTTTACACATTACTATATATAAAATAGGTAACTAATAAGGACCTACTGTACACCACAGGGAACTCTGCTCAATACTCTGTAATGGTCTATGTGGGAACAGAACCTAAAAAGAGTGGATATATATATATGTATAACTGATTCACTTTTCTGCACACCTGAAACTAACACAACATTGTAAATCAACGATACTCCAATAAAAATTAAAAAAATAAAAAGAAATGAAAGTAGATTCTTGAAGAGACAGCTGTATGTATGCTCATGTTCTCAGCAGGATTATTCACAATAGCCAAAAAAGTAGAAGCAACCTAAGTGTCCACTGATTGACGAGTGAATAAATAAAATGTGGTATATACCTAGAACAGAATGTTATTGAACTTTAAAAAAGGCCATTTTGACACATGATACAACATGGACAAACCTTGAAGACATTATGCTAAGTGAAATAAGCTAGCCACAAAAGGACAAATACTGCGTGATTAGACTTATATGAAGTACCTGCAGTAGTCAAGTTCATAGAGACAGAAAGTAGAATGGTAGTTTCCAGGGCCTGGCAGGGAGGAGGTAATGAGGAGTTATTCTTTAATGGGTACAGTGCTTCAGCGTTACAAGATGAAAAACGTTCTGGAGATGGAGGATAGTACTGGTTACACAACAATGTGAAAATAATGCCACAGAAAGGTACACTTAAAAATGGTAAATTTTGTTATGTATATTTTACAACAACTTAAAAAAAGCAAAAAGGAATCAAATTAAGTGTTCCATAAATTAATAAAAATAACTATGAACATTCAAATAATGAAATATTTACGTATTTTCTATATATTCTCCCAAAATGTCCTCACTACTGTAATTATAAACGTACATTTGGTAAGTAAAATAAAGGAGACCTGATATTCTTTTAAAAGGTAAGATAAGTGGAGAAAGCTTCCTTTGTAGACCTCTTTTGATGGTGAAGCAGATGTTTCCTAAGGCATGATTGGCTCAAGGGAATTGCAATTTCAATGAAGCAAACTGAAAATGATTCTCTAGATAGGTTCTATGGTGGGGTGGGGGGAGAAACTGCCTCTCTGTAGACCAGCAAAGATCTGAAACATGACCGTTAGGGCATATGTTTCATTTTCTCCCCCAGGGCAGCTAACAAATTTGTAGAAGAAGCTGCTCTAACCTCACGTATGAAATTCTGCCCCTGAGACTGAATCTGCATATGAAAAATCAGTCCCAATAATGAAACACATCAAGCTGCTGAGACTACAATGCCTGTAAGGAAAATGTTGAAGGCTTTATAACTTTTCAGAATTCCCTAGAGAGAAAAAGAAAATTTAAAAAAACCTTCCCTTTATTATCTGGTCACTATTCACAACCTTATTTGCTAATAGAGTGGGTGGTCCATTATAATCAGATCTCATTTTCTGTTTTATGACTTTATATAGAACCTACTTTGAATTCATATTATGCTGGGTGAAGAACTACATCATGGTTGTCTCTTTTGGATTCTTCTGTTTTAATGTCTGCTTATGTTTCATAAAACATGGGATTTTATTATTCCATTCTTTATACCCAATTTGTAAAATTTTTGAACATCAGCTTCTGAAAACATAGACATTATATCTATTGAATGAACTGAGGAAACATTACAGAAGTGTTCTAAAAGAGCCAAAGACACATCCTAACAATTAATACAATTGTTTTCATTTAAAAGTCCTAACACTGGAGAGTTTGAAAGTATTCCATAGCTAAAAAAAAAAAAAAAAAAAATTGTGAAACTCCAATTATTAGTGGTTCTCTCCCATCAGGCCCAGTTTAAATTTAAGGCATTTCAGCCATCAGTGGCAACGACTATTACCTTTGAAACATTGCTATAGATGCTACAGTTGATTTAACATCAAGAAGTCTAACCGTCCTACATTTGTTCATTTAGGCATTCATTCTGTATATATTAGTTGTTATAAAAGCATTAAAAGATATAATTTATCATTTTCAAGAACAGAATGGAAAGCAATGCTTATTTTGCATGACAGCAAATCACAAGAGATAACATGCAAAGAGAGAAATACAAAAAGTTAACATACATTGCTCAGCTCAATTTCTGAAAAGCCCATTTCCTTGAGAGGATGCAAAGTTATAGCTGTCTCTACCAGCAGAAGGGGACATTTTGTGCCATTTAATAACATTTTCAAGAATTCATTACACTTTTTTTCCACCAGGAGACCACAATTCAGTAAAGATAAACCTCACAGTACCAAAAACACAGAGAATATTAAAGCCAATAGACCCAATAAACTCACAGGAAAGACCATCATTGTGCCATAACGGTACAACAAAAGCTGTTACAAATGTAAATTAATTATACACACGCACACTTTAACTTGTAGCCTTAAGCCAACTGTGGCCAGCATCTATGATGTAGTGTATTCTAATATGATTCAAAGTCTACCTACATGGGTAGATCATCCCCCTTACTGAGGACTCAGAGTAGGGAACGGAGAAGATGATTCCTAGATCTTACCTATTTGTGTGTCTTCTAAATTTCCAATGTTCATCTTGGGTAAACAGTCCTATAGAATCCCCTATCACTTAAAGTCCATGGATGCAAGGAAGGTATTACTGAAGTCGAATTCAGCAAATCTATATTAAATTAATAATATTTAACAGGAATGAAATAACTGGTATGGGAATTGTGGCTTGGTTTCCTTTTGAACCTGGTATATTTTTTCTATTATCATCCTGAATATATTACACAATGGAAGCTGTTAAAATTGCATCTGCTCCTACAACAAAAAAAAACCCTTCTCTGTGCAGTAGATACATTAACAGACTTCAGGTGTCAGTTTCTAGATGGCGCTTTGGAAAAGATAAACCATTAAATAGATTCCTAGGAGTCCCTAAAAGACAAAAGCGTCTTCATCACCCATTTTAACACTTGATTCAAACATAAAGCCATTCATTATTACTCACTAGATAATGCTTTAGTTATGACTAACCAAGTTGTAACACTTATTTGATGGGTATTTATAGTTTCACATCCATTTTTAACGATTTGTATGTGGTTAATAGTGCCAACAAAAATAAAGCTCAATATAACCGAGTCCCTATTTTTGAGGAGATCAAAATAAATGGACAGTACCTTTAAAAACTAATGAAATACTTTTAAAATTATAAAGAATGATATTCATATTCAGAGATCACAATTCAAGCCTTATGCCTAGAGGGACAATTAAAAGAGAATAACTGCATACCGATTTTTTAGAAACTACTCTCATGTGAACAGAAACTGTCACATTGAAATCATACACTGAGAAATATACCCAATGATTCTACCAACTATATACACAAACAAAATATATAATATCCTTATTAATTTTTAAACATCATGCAGATTCTGCATTAATAATTTATAAAGCACTTTTACATTCATTATCTTATTTTGTTCTTATACCAATCCTATGAACAAGAATATTAATATTCACATAAAACAAATGTAAATATCATAAGTGTCATTAACTTTTTGACCTAGATGTACTAGAGAGATTTCCTAAGTCTCTAATAGATGTGAAATGTAAGGATAAGAGAAATTGAATGATTTGCCAAAGATCAATCTGCTAGTTAGTACCAGAGATAGGTTTGACACAATGTGATGTCCTTTTCACTATACCAAGTTACTTTAATTGGAGAATAGTGTTTACTCCATCAATTCTATAACATACTACCAAGAAGTATTTCATCCAACTTTAAGAAATATCCATTCTGCTCCATGTTAATGTTCCACCCCACACACACCCCTCTCAACTTTATCCATGTTAACTATACCTATTTAGCAGTTAATTCCCAGACAAGATCTCTTATTTGGTGCCCTCTCCCATATAACAGATCCAAGTTTCCAACTCCTTCCTGGATATTTTTATGTGAATTTCTTTTTGACACATCAAGGCCAAGAAGATCAAAACTAGGTTCATTATCTAAAAGGACTCTTTACCTGGGTGTTTTGCTATCTTACTTAAGGTCATGTTCTATCTACAAGAAGAGGTAAAAATTCTCAGAATCATCTGCTGTATATGCCTCTAATTGACATCCAAAGTTTATGTACTCATCCTCGCATTTCCCCATTCTTTTCCCACCACTCTATGTTTATTTCTGCTTCCATAAGCGTAGCCCTCATCCTCCTTTGAATGAATCATTATATTAACTTGCTTATTGATTTCTCTACTTCTAGTCTTTTTCCTTTTCAAGTCATCAATCAATGGGCTGCAGAATTAATATAAAACACAACTAAATAATTTATGAACATACTCTGTGACACACAGAAGTAAAAACTTTGGCTAATTATAGTAAAATATTTTATTGAGTATATCAAAAGTGTGGAAACCAGAATCACAGGTGCCCCCAGTGGTTTGTACCCCCTGGGTTCTGTGTCTTATACAGTTACCTCCCATAGTGAATAAGGCTGATCTTTGTAACCAATCAGATATTGTGGAAATGATAGTGTATGACTTTTGTGACTAGGTCATAAAAAATATTCTGGTTTCTGCCTTGCTTTCTCTTGGATCACTAGTTTTGGTGGAAGCCAGCTGCCATGTTTTGAGGATATTCAAGCAGCCCTATACAGAGGTCCATGTGGTAAGAAACTGAGGTCTCCAGCCAACAGCCAGCTCTAACACGCTGGGCATGCAAGTGAGCCACCTTAGAAGTGGATTCTCTTGCACCAGTCAAGCCTTCAGATGGCTGCAGCTCTACAAACATCTTTACTTCAATCTTAAGGAGATCCTGTTCCAGAAGCATCTAGTTAACCCATTCTCCAAATTTCTGACCTGACAGAAACTGTGAAATAATAAATGTTTATTGTTTTAAGCCACTAGGTGAGGTGTTTTAGTATTTTTTTTATACAGCAATGGATAATTAATACGAGAGCTTTCATTCCTGGGGAACATTATGTAGCAATAAGATATCCTGGATAGAGAATCAAAACATGGGTGCTAGGTAAGAGACAGTAGAAGCAGATGCTGTATAAAGCACTCTACAAGGAGATAAAGAAAAAGAAGGTCATTCTGCAACCTGCATTCCCATGTAAAAATCCACTTTAACAGCCTTTTCCCAGAGTCCATTTTATTCCATACATGGTTAATGTGTATGCTACAAATGAAATAGATATTGTCAAAACCTGGGTTGATCCTAAATAAGAAAGACCTGCCAAGTCACATGTTACTCTTACTTGTGTATTTATTGAACATCTGTTTGAGATACTAACAAATAAACAACAAAATGATTTGTCTCTACAATGAAAACAAGACAATTCCTCTTCTCTGTTTGGAAATCCAGTTGCTAAAGGGTTCTATTTCTAAAAATTTAAGGTGAAAATAATATTTGAATATCTTAAGTAGCTGTAAATTAAAATAAACATGTGCAAATTATCCTAACATATAGACCAGGGTTTCCCAAGTTCTACTCTACACATTCTTTGTTGCAGGGGGCTTTCCCCCGTACTGTAGGATGCTTAGCACACCTCTTGGCCTCAATTCACCAGATGCCAGTAGGACCATTCTCTCTACTGCTCCAAGTCATGATAATAAAAAATGTTTGCAGACATCATCGACAAGCGTTCCTGGGAGAGCAAAATCACCCTTGGCTAAGGACCACAGTTACAGATTCCAGGATATAATGTAATTTATAAGCATTTACTGGAGAAATTTTTTTTTTCCAGCAAGTAGGAATGTTCCCATCTGTTCTGTAGCACTTCATACTTTAGGATAAGATTTAAGGAAAATCCAGAACCTTCACTTTGGATTTTCTGATTAAAAAGTCTGAGGCCATCTGCCATAGTTATAATAATCTGCCAGATTGTCACAACAAATGATCAGCCCAATGTTAGGAATCAACACGAAAAAATATTTTTAGAGATGGGTGTATGATGTCTTTATTGCAGAAGATAAAGAAAGCTTTTAATTAAACACACACACATACACACACAGGTACTCTGGAAAAAGCAGTCATTCCTTTTCTGTACTTCTAGTAGTTTCCCAAATGAACTGTAAATATTATTTAGGAAAGAAGAAAAGTAATGACCTTTAAGCAACGGGGATGAGAAAAATCTCTATCCAGGTCTGTTTTGCTGAAACTTTCAAACTTGACCAAGCAATATTCATCACCTAAATTAGCCAAAGGTCTTAAATAAATTTGAGGCCAGAAACTGTTTTAATAATGGCCTTTAAAAAGGCCTTAAAATCTTATTTTATTTTCTACATGTAAAATAAAATACACATGTAAAATGTAAAATTATGTGATTCTCTCCTACTTAATTAGATTTATAGATCCATGAAATGTTTTGCTGTGGCACATGTGGCTACAGAAAAGGAGAGGGAATGATTTCTGCAGTAAGAGGGACTTCTTTGAAATATTACAAGGTATTTGAGATACTTTTCCATAACGAATGATTAAATTACATAAGTTTTTCCACTTTAATGACTGGGGAACATCTATTTCATTGAAATCTTGATTATGAAAATTTTAAAAAAATAAGCTACTTTTGTTTTAGTTATGGTTCCTGCATAATCAAACTGTAACATAATGATTTGAGTGTTCATAATTTATTTCCTCGTAAAGGAAACATTAGTAGAGGGATGGGAAAGTGAGACACAGAATGGGGGTGGGGGGAGCCAATAAAGGACACATGGTTAAACTAGCTGTCACACAAAGCAACTGAAGCTTAAACTCACTGGGGAAACTCAGAGAGCCAACACAGAATTACCGGTTCACTGTCATCTACTGAGGGGCAACTGGGGAATTTGTACACCAGCCCTCACTGACTGTTGTTTAAGGGCTACTGCAAGAACATTAAGCATGTTTGACCTCCTCCACAGGCAGAGAAAGCAGACTTCAGTGGCCAGAGGAGTCCCTCAGACAAATAAATACAGAACTGGGCAGTTAGAAGTCAAACAGCTAGTGAGTTAGAGAAGACAGACAGGTGGGGGAACTGGCTGCATCTGCTAATTTGTCATGGCTATTATACAATAAATACCATAGTCAAGA
The DNA here is from genome assembly GCF_002837175.3 of Physeter macrocephalus. Lineage (NCBI taxonomy): Eukaryota > Metazoa > Chordata > Mammalia > Artiodactyla > Physeteridae > Physeter > Physeter macrocephalus. The sequence goes on from NC_041218.1 coordinate 66,893,215, forward strand.
AATGTCAAGGCAATACTGCCTTCTTAATTAGATACACCTGTATATTTGCAAAGAGAAAATGTTTGCCTTTCCATATTGAAGATGCAATAAAAATATCCCTTTAGGAGAATCCAAATGAACTAAAAAATGCAAAAAACAATTCCCCCTTTGGTTTATCAGTTAATTAATATAGGCCATAACTACCCACTTGTTATCTGTTCATTTTTTATAAAGTATATAATTTTTTTAAAGATAAAGAAGTTTTTAAAATCCCTGTTGACTGAAAATTACAGCATTAACAAATTTAAATTGCACAGAAAGTTACAAAATAAAAGTCAATACCTCCTCCTCTGAAACCAAGCTCTCTCCCTAATCTTGCTAAAGAAAGCTATTGTTAATATTTGCCTGTTATTCCTTTCAGAAATCCATATATATGTATTTATTCCATTCCGACTGGGGTTCTTTAGTGCTTCCTGAACCTTAGGACATACGTCTTTCATCAATTCTGGAAAATTCCCAACCAATATTTCTTCAAATACTGCCGTATGAACTTCCAATAGATAACCTTAGATATAGGTTAGATCAACTTTTTTCCTTCCAATGTGCCTTAACCTCTTCCATAATTTCCAACTCTTTTTGCTCCATTAAATTTAATTTCTTCGCCTTCTTCCAGTTAACTAATTCTTTATTCATCCATACCTAATCTGCTCTTAATTAATCCACTGAATTCTTAATTATTACTATTTTTGTTTGTTTGTTTCTAGGTTGACTTCCTTCCCTTTCAAATATCCCTCTTCTTCTTGGATAGTAACTGTTTCTGTTTTCAGAAGTTTTCACTCCATATTGCATTTTTCAATCATTCTAAACATACTTTTATAGATCGGGGCCAATAATTTCACGCAGTGAATAATAACGCCTGTAGTTTCTCTTGAGCCTTAGTCAATTTTTAGGTGTATATTGCAAACAGAATGTTGTGAGCAAATATTCAGACTATAGGAATACTGTAAATTCTGGGTTTGTGGTGACTTTTGCCAAGTACTTCAAGGAACTCAAAAGAGACCGCTATAAATTAACTTCTCACATTATTTAGGTAGTAAAATTTTGAACTTTAAATATATGAAATAGAGACCTATGATTATACCCCTCCTTTTGCAAGGGTTTATAGCTCTTTGCATGTCTGAACTTTATGTGGGAAGTCTCAATTCCAACTGCCTACCTCTTCTATTTCCATAGCCTTTTCTCCTGTCCTCAGCTTCTTACAAAAATCCAAGTTCCCTGATTATTAAGTTTGTACACTACCCTTCACTGTAGGGTTCACAACTCTGGATTGCAGTATCATTTTATTTCTGGCCCTTCAAATTTCCTTTTCATTCTTGTGAGCTCACCCCTACTTTCAATGTTAGACTACATTTTATTGAGCATTTACATTTTGTATAAGGAGGTCTTTCACAGTGTGTGAAATATTATCTCTGATTTCATCTACTCATTCCCACTTTTACCTGCTCTTTTTCTTCACTATTTTAATCCTGTCCCTCAAATATCTCCTATGCTTTTGGCACATTATGTGCCCCTAATTGCTTTTATTTCTTCCATATTCATAATTATTAAAATAATGTTCTAATAAGTACTTTAAATTCACTCACCTAGTTTCTAAATTTTATATCATATCCCGAACATTTAATATATCCTACCCTCAACTGAACTTCACATACAGTTGCTATCAGTTTGCCAAGCCTTAATGAAGAAAGTAATTCGCTAATCTTTTGCTCTACAAAACAAAACAAAACAAAGAAGAAACAACGAGCACAAAAAACCTCTCTCAAAATTTAAATGGGTTAATTTGTAATCTTTAATTAATTCATCTTTCACTAAACCTTGGAGACGTTTTTCTGCTTTCTCGTCAATGTCATTCCAATTTCAATCTGAAGTAATTTCCTTTAAAGAGGTTTATCCATTACCCAGTATCTCTGCATATTAATTCATTTCTCAAAAAATAAATTGTTTTACTTATTATTTCCTTTTATTTTGAATGTTCAATTGTTCCTTCTCCAACAGATCCTTCATCACATTGTAGAATGAATGTTTTATTATTTATATTCACTCTTCTCCCACCTCTACACTGTGACAGACACTGGACCAACCATACAAAAGCCATCATTAACCCTACTCTCTCTTACCCTCCACTATAATAGAGACAAGCAAACCAAATTACTCCAGTGTGTATTCTCCCTTGCAGTCATGAATAGCCATGCTACAGGGCTGTGGCCAAACAAATATAGCCAGAAAACCCTGAGGGAAAGATTCCCTCATTAAAAAGAAAGGCAGGGGACTTCCCTGGTGGTGCAGTGGTTAAGAATCTGCCTGCGAACGCAGGGGACAAGGATTCGATTCGTGGTCTGTAAGGATCCCACATGCCGCGGAGCAACTGGGCCCGTGTGCCACAACTACTGAGCCTGCGTGCCACAACTACTGAAGCCTGCACACCCTAGAGCACGTGTGCTGCAACTCCTGAGCCCACGTGCCACCACTACTGAAGCCTGCACGCTCTAGGGCCTGCGTGCTGCAACTACTGAGCCCGCGTGTTGCAACTACTGAAGCCCACGCGCCTAGAGCCCGTGCTCTGCAACAAGAGAAGCCACCACAATGAGAAGCCCGCACACCACAAAGAACAGTAGTCCCCACTCGCAGCAACTAGAGAAAGCCTGTGCATAGCAACAAAGACCCAACACAGCCAAAAAAAAAAGAAAGGCAAAACTTTGCAAGGAGAAGTAAGTTTTCTTTCTTTGTCTCTCCCACTTTCTGCCTGGAACGTGGTTGTTCAGTCTAGAGGTGCAGCAGCTAGCTGTCTTGCAATTGCTGTGACCTTACAAAAAAAATGCTAAGAACGGTGAAGTAAAAAAGCAAAAGGCACCTGGGACCTTAATATATTTTTTCAGCCACAGAACTCTCTGGATGCTAGAGAATACTCATTAAAAAACAAACAAACACCAGGGCTTCCCTGGTGGCACAGTGTTTGAGAGTCTGCCTGCCAATGCAGGGGATACGGGTTCGTGCCCTGGTCCGGGAGGATCCCACATGTCGTGGAGTGGCTGGGAAAAAAAAAAAAACAACAAACCAAAACTACTGTAGTTTGACTTTTGTTACTTGCAAACCAATATGATATTAAATACCTTTCTTTGGTATCTCCCTCCCTCCACACCCAGCTGACAAAAATTAAAACATTAAACAAATTATACATGCTTGCTAATCTTTATTTTGTCACCAACCATTCACACAATGCAGTGGCTACAAACTGGTGGCCCTCAGGGCACATTAGTGCCAAGAGTTACCTGCTTGGCTCTAAATAGTTTATATAAAAATTTATATAAGCACTTAAGCATTAGAAAATGTTAAATTTTAGATTTCTGGGTTCATCAAAACATAAAAAGATTAGGGAACACTGGACTGACCCATACTTCCTGAGAGCAAAACAGTTGAAGTTGTATAACGGCTGCTTTTGAAACTGAAGCAAACAATACAATGGAGAAAAGACAGTCTTTTCAACAAATGTTGCCGGGATATTCACATAAAAAAAAAAAGAATCTAGACACAGACCTTACACCCTTCCCCAAAATGAACTTAAAATGGATCACAGATATAAATGCAAAACACAAAACTAGAAAACTCCTAGAAGATAACATAGGAGAAAATGTAGATGACCTTGGGTGTAGTGATAATTTTTTAGATACAACATCAAAGGCACAATCCATGAATGAAATAACTGATAAGCTGAACTGCATTAAAATAAAAAATGTCTTCTCTGTGAAAGACAACGTGAAGAAAATAATACAAGCCACAGACAGGAAGAAAATATTTTCAAAAGACATTGTTGATAAAGAACTATTACCCAAAATATACAAATACCTCTTAAAGCTCAACATTAAGAATTAAAAACCTGATTAAAAAATGAGCCAGAGACCTCATCAAAGACACAGATGGCAAATAAGCATATGAAAAGATGCTCCACATGGTAAGTCCTTAGGAAATTACAAATTTAAATAACAACCGAATACCACTACACACCTATTTGAATGGTAAAAATCCAAAACACTGACAATGACAATGCTAATTTCTAGTAAGAATGTGCAACAAGAGTAACTCTTACTCATTGTTGATGGGAATGAAAAAACGATTCATTTACTTTGAAAGACAGTTTGCCTGTTTCTTACAAAACTAAATAAACTCTTACCATATGATACAGTAATCAACTCCTTAGCATTTTTACCCAAAGGGGTTGAAAACTTAGGTTCACGCAAAACCCACAGACGGATGTTTATGGCATCTTTATTCATAACTGCCAAAAGCTGGAAACAACCAAAATGTCCTTCAGTTGGTGAATACATAAATAAAATGTGGTATATCCAGACAATGGAATATTACTCACTGTTAAAAAGAAATGAGCTATTAAGCCATGAAAAGACACGGAGAAGATTTAAATTCACATTACTTAATGAAAGAAGCCAATGTGAAAAGGGTACATACTGTATGATTGCAACCATATGACATTCTAGAAAAGGCAAAATTACGGAGACAGTAAAAAGATCAGTGGTTGCCACAGTTAGGACAGGCGGAACACAAGATATTTAGGGCAGTGAAAATACTCTGTGTGATACTATAAAGATAGATGCATGTCATTACACATTTATCAAAACACATAGAATTTACAAAAAGAGTGAATCCTAACGTAGTCCTAAATGAACTATATGGACTTTGGGTGATTATGACGTGTCAACGTAGGTTCATCAATGGTAACGAATGTACCACTCCTGGTGGGCAATGTTGATAGCGGGGGCGACTGTGCATTTGTGAGGGCGACGGGGTATATGGGAACTCCTCGTACTTTCCACTCAATTTTGCTATGAACCTAAACATGCTCAAAAAGACAGTCTATGAAAAAAAATGAAGTGAGCACTATCCTACAGGTCATTACCATCCTTACCTAGTCAGCTTTGTCCACTTGCATCACATGCCTGCCCTCCATGAGCATTTACCACTTGCAGTCTGGATTCTGTCTTCACTGATCAACTAAACTCAACAGCCTTTTCTTAGTTCTTAATCTCTTCACTTTCTTTGGGAACACTGTCACTTCTGAGCACCCCCTTCTTCTGTTGTGTACGCTCTCCTCCTCAGTCTCCCCTAATGCTGCATTCTCCATGTTCTTCTTCTTTGGTTTCTGTTCCTGCCCTTGCTCCAAAGATGTTGCCCTAGGATCTTTCATCTTCTTTTCTGTCTCTATTTATTCTCAGTCTGCTGTACTAGAGAATCACTCAGAGTGGAACAGTGTTTCCACACTCGTAACTTCCATTCTCACTACTCCTGAGCACTCTGAGGCACCAGTTCCAGACTGCCAGTGCCTTTTGGAATATCCAATTGAACATCCTGCAAAGTCCATACATCCAAAACCAAATTCATCATCTTCCCTACAGAGTAGGTTTATTTCTCCGTTTCCCCTCTTTTTTAATGACACCACCATCCTACAAGTTTTTATTTGACCTATGAACAATCTTTTGCATCTAATCCTTCCCCATGATTTCTATAAGCCCCCTGTATTTGTCATCAATATCTCTTGCCTGTATTACTGCAGTCATGATGCAGCCACCTTTAGTATTCTACTGTTCTTTCTTGATGATTCTACCACGTTAATCTTAAAACAGAAATTTGATAGGTACTCTCCTACTGAAATACCTCAACTGTTTTTCAACTGCTTAATTTTATCTGGCATGTGTCATTCTGTAGTCTGGCCCAAATCTACTGCCCAGATTTATATTTCTAAGGTATTCAATATTCCCTGTACATTCCCCCGATTTTTTTTACTGAGAGCCTCTTGGTATTATTCACTGCTGGGAAAATGTCTTCCCTTCAGCTTCTACACAAGCCATGTATGCCCACACATACTATTCAAGGCCTAGCCTGTCTTTTTAAACTTTTAACAATTATTTGAAGGCAGACAATGGGACATGCTCTTTCTTAGACACTGATAAAGAAGACAGTGTGGAGACTAGAGTGTGTCACAGAGCTGTGGGTAAATTCACAGGCTCTGGAGTCAAGCTGCCTTTATTCACAACTTAATTCTATCACTCATTTGGAGTTTTTAAGTCTTTTGTGACTGGATTTCATTACCTGTAAAATTCAGATAATAATATAATGAACCACTGTTGCTCTGAAGACTAAATGAGTTAATACCTAGCATTGAGTAGTAACAGACTAAGTACTGAAAATAATAAGTTGTCGATAAACGTTAGCTGTTGTTATTGCTATAGTCTAGTGAGGTAAATCATACAAGAAGCAAGAAGTTATATAGCAATAAGTGCAACGAAAAATATTAAACTGAGTGATTTACCAAATATCAATAGTAATTCAGGGTGAGGAGACAGATTGGATGGTCAGGGAAAGGCTCTTTGAACAGGTGACAGTGGAGCACTGACCTGAATTACCAAATGCACCCAGTTCCCCACAGATCCAAAGGCAGGCTTTCTAGGCAGAGGAAATAACAAAGTGCAAAGGCCTGAAGTGGTGTGTTTGAACAACATAAAGGCCACTGTGCCCGGAACTTTGTTGAGCAAAGTAGAAAGAGACAAGAGATTAGATCAGAAAGATGTATGATTAACCAATCGTGTAGGGCATTGCAGTCTACTCTAAATGGTTATGCTTTTAGTCTACAGGAAAAGGGAAGCCCTTGGAGTATTTTAAGCAAGAGCATGCATGATCACTGGGACTGCTATATGGAGGGCAAAAATGGAAGAGAGAAGACCAGTTAGGAGGCCACTGTAGTCCACCAGACAAGAGACGATGATACCCCCAAATCCTCTTTTCCAAGTAGATAAATCTTTGTCTTTTAAGAACCAACTCAAAAAATACCTTTGTTTTAAAAACTCTCCTGATCTTCCTTTAAACTGCCATTTATCTGTACTTCCCTTATGGCACTTGGTGTATAATGACTCATTTCAGTGCACTTCTTCCTAAGCATCCTCTAAGCTCTTTATGAGTAGAATTTATGTGATATGAACTTCTGGGTGTCCAATTTTGTGTCATAAATATTTGCTGGAGAAAGTAAATTTGTATATGTAATTTTGCATATCTAGAACCAATACTAAAATACTATAAAGTATTAATAACAAAATCTTTGTTCTGCATTGATATTTTTCTTCCAATAATTATTTGAAAATTAAATCTTTGGAGATACAATGAGAGGAGGCAAGGAGATACAAAAAGTATACTGAAAAAGAGATTGTAAGTGAAGTAAAGATACTTCTGGAAGTCTAAAAGGGGCAAATTAAATATTTATTGACTTCCTAATCAGAGTCAAAATAAAAGCAGACATGACTCAGCTAAACCTGCTGAGTGTTTTATAATGAGGGCAACCAAATTGTTGGGGGTTGAATATCAAATTAAACCACTCAAATACTGCTATACTGTACAAAAAATAAAAATAAATAAAACAGAAAGGACTGGTGCTCACTGTGGTATATGATAACCAATATTGTTGAGACAATACAATAATTACACACTCTAAGGGAAGCGAGTTGTAACATATCTTTAGAGTGGCAACATTTACACAGAAGGAACAGTAAGAGCAATTGTATAGAGATTTGAAGGAGCTTCAGAAAAGAGCAAACGGTTCCTTAGTTTGCAATAGAATGGCTTCATACTCAGCCCTTCAAATTCTTATATGTTGGTTCATTTCCTGTTTTAGCACAACAACAACAAAAAATTAAAGTTTATAAAGTAAGACCTTCCTAATGAGGGATAAAAGGAGTATTTCTGCATGAGGAAATTAAAAATTACATTGTTTCCACTTAAAACTTTCCTAATATTGTAAAAACTTTGAAGAATATTAGGCTGACAAATAGTGATAAAAATCTGATAATTTAATGTCTAGAAAAGCTTTTACCAAATGATTTTTAAGAGTTTTAGATTCAGTTACACATATATATGTATATACATATAAATGCCAAAAATATATATTATTACAAATTTATAAAAATAAAATACATATAAAGACTGGTAGACAATAGTCATTCTGACAAGTCAGTGAGACAGTAAGTAATTTTTTTTTTAATTTCTGTAATTTTTCTTCAAGAAATAAAATTTTAAATAAACATTTTTCCACTGGGTTGACTACTCACAAATCTTACTGCTGTCACCATTTCTTTAAAGCACAAAACCCATTCTACATATCCCCTTGTATTCTACTGTAACATGCAATCATGCTTCTAATATTGTGAAGAAAAATAGTGAGGAAGGTTGAAAATCAAGCCATGTATAATTTTCTTATCTACTATAAATTTACAAGATCTAAATAAAACTATATTTGAACCTTTTATTTCTGCAGACAACTTTAATAATATGTATTTAATTAACCTGGTAGGACACAGACTAGTCAATACTAATAAATATAGTATAAATAAATATATAGTAATATAAAAGAAAAAACAAGTTATAAATATAATAAATAATATATAAACAAATATAGTTTGAGATTACAGCCTAAAACCTTGAAGTCTGCATGACTCAGCAGCTTGTTCTGATTATCACTGAGAGTCCTCCATCCAATTTACTTGGCAACTGGTATTTGTTATCTCTTATTATAGAGAGCCATGGCAATTTTGTTGGACTGCTCTCCTACCAATAAATACATTATTCTCCCCTCCCCATTATCTCCTTTTCTTACAAAATTGTAGAGGATAGGCAGTTAGATCAGATATGTTTACCTTCTATTAAGGATTGGGGAAAAATTGTAGTTTCCCAAAGCTGAGTTGATTGTGAAAGTTGAGGAGTTTTTGTAAAGTATGTTTCATGGTGAATCTTTATCAGCTCATAGGAACAAAAGTTTCATAAAGAAAATTCCTTAGTAAATTATGGCAGCCTAGGTATTTACTGTTGTCTCCCTTTTAAGAAAACATTTAGACATAAAGAGCATATAACCTAAAAAGTCTAGTTCTTTACATTTCAAATATTGGTACTAATGGCTATTTGTTCTTTCATATAAGCAATGAAAAATAATTTATACATTGTAAACTCACAGATGGACTGCATGCAATGAGTGACGTACGTAAAGTAATGATGCATTGCACCATTTTCTTTCTGTGGATGCTTCATCTTGTTCCTGTTTGCTTCCTCCTCTTCCTTGCCTACCTCTTTCTTTGGGGGCATTTCCTGGTACTAACCCCAGAAGGTTTTTCTTAATTTTACTCTTGCTTACTGGTGGCCTATTCATTTTATAACTTCACCTAAATTTTCCAGAGACACCTTCAACTTCATATGCCTAAAAAGTAAACCATTAGTTCCTATCACTCTTCCCTGTGCATTTCCTACCATAAACACAGTCACCCAGATTAGAACCTTTAGAACTGTCTTTCCCACCCCCTCCATTTCACTTTTTCCATCTCATCTGTCATTGCTTTTACTCTCTAAGCATCATTCTATTACCTCTTCATCATTACTCCTTGACTGAAGTTTCTTACCCTTTCTGGCTTAGATTATTCTGCATCATAACAGATCATTCTGCTGGGAATGGAAAAGCTTTTCAATTTTACAACAGAGCTTTTCCACAGCAGCAGAGTGATCTGCTTGCCCTAAAGCATAAATCAGAATGTCATTCTCCTGTTGAAAAGTTCCTGATGGCTGCCCATTGCAAACTACTATTCGTGGTATATGTGTCCTTAATAATCTGACTCCTGACTCCAAGCTCTGTCTTCCTGAGTTTATCACCAATTCTGCTCTCCCCCAATATATCTGTAGCAAGCCTTATAGTGGGGACAATTTAATCAGAGCTTCACTACAAAATGCAATCTACTCAAATACAAATTCCAGGAGAAGTACATCTGAATAAACTAACCAAGGTTATTTGTTCAGCATGTAGTAAATGCAATAGCTCCCAACTGTATCCAATGAAGAAGCTGTTATTCCAATAAAAGATAGAGAGGGGAAATGCATGGGTAGCCAAAAGCAAACATAACAAAACACAATTTTTTTTAAATTTCCGCTATTTCATAGGTCAGCAAACATTTTCTGTAAAGGGCCAGAGAGTAAATATACAAATATAATATCCATACAGTCTTTGTCACGACTATTCACCTCTCCATTGTAGCACGGAGGCAGCCATAGACAATGTGTAAAGGGATGTACATGGCTGTGTGCCATTAAATCTTATTTTCAAAAGAAGATTTTGGGCAAGACTTGGCCTGTGGGTTGTAGTTCTTCAATCTCTGCAATGTATCATAGCACCACGATTTCTGCAATGTATCATAGCACCACGATTTCAAAGTAAGACACCCATGGATCAATTAAAATTTTGTTGTCTGTGTTCACTGAGTTATTACTGGAAATGAAAAAGTTACATTAAACTGTTTGGTATCTCCAAATGAATAGAAGAATTATACAGTCTCTGCACAAGAGAAAAGGAAAACCACAGAAGAAATTAAGCTAACACGATGAAATGGTAAGACGATGAGAAGGGTAAAAGGAGAGACTAAGGAGGTAAGAAGTATTTCAAGTCATCAGAATGGAATGGCACATTTTAATATCTACTTTTTAAGCAACAAAACATAATTACCAATACCAAAAAATTCTTCCAGTATGTAATGGAAAAACATAAAGCAATGACAAAGAGAGCTAAGACAGACAGAAACTGAAAAGTGAACTTCAAAAAAGTTTCTGCCTCTGAGGAAGAAATCAGAAGTTTTCCACAGAAATAAAATTTAGACTTAAAAAAAAAGAAGCAAACACTGAAGAATCTGGAAATCATGGTAATACAATGTACTGTATTTTTTCCTTCTGGAAATCTAAACTAAGGAAATAGTCTGAAATGAAAAAATTAAAAAAGATATATTGTTTCAATGTCAAAAGTGGAGAAACCTAAACATAAAAAATTACAAAAATAATCAAAAAGGAATATTATGCAGTCATTACATAAGATATTGATGCTTTCTGAAAGTCCTGTGGAAATGCTATACTTTACTTTTCAAGTAAAAAAAAATCAGATATAAAAATTTATAAACAGCTAATTTCAAACTGTTCTTTTTTAAATAACTGAATAAAACAAAATGAGAAGACTCATGTGTAATGTTAACAATGCTGCCTTGGACTTCTAATATAATGTTCTTCTGCCTCCTGTGTATTCCTTTTCTTTTTCAAAAATTTTTAGGAAGAACAAGTAAAAAACAAATAAATAAAAACTAAATGTGCAAAGGTTTTTTCCATCTGGTGATCAGATTACCCAATGTAAAATGATATAAAATTTTGGAAAGTTTAGGAAGAAAAACAGAATGAACCTCAGATTCCGTTTTCAAAAATGAATGTAATATAATGAGGAAAAGAGAAGAATTGGAAGAACAGGAGTTTTCAAGTGCATAAAGATTTTCTAAGTTACATTTTCATTTACCAAATTATATTCTAATATATTTCACTTCCATTAAACTCAGTAAAACACAGAGGGTAAAAGATAAAGAAGTCTGTGAGGTCCAGATATATGTGTTATACCTCCTACCACTCTTTTCTTCAATATAAAAATAAAGGATATACTACACAGAAACATAAAAAAACAATTTTACTCAGAACCTGAAAAATTATAGTCAGTACTTCAGAGCTTATCCAGTCACTTGTCATTGTTTCTCTGCATAATTAAACTGAGAATTTCTTATTAAGTCAAACTGAAGAGCATCTCCCTGGCCTAGAATCATATCCATATCTAATTTATGCTCAGGAATTAATGATCACTAGTGATGTCCTTCAGACCAGATATAAAGGAAAATGGAAATCTCTTCTCTTCTACACATCTAGTTCCTTCTCTCCCCCCTGCTTCTTTTCTAACAGACAATGCGATATAAGGATTTAATTCAGGTCAATCTCTTACTAATCCACAGCATGAACGAAAAAGCAGCATAGCTGAGGGGTCTGTACCAGCATTAAGCTTGCTTAATTTTCCAGTAAGCTTTAATATCATCACCTAAGACCTAAGAATCAATAATGAGGAGTTCATCTTCATAAAGTCACTTAAAACATAAGTCTCTTGCCAGTGAGACATTTTTCAACATCCCTCCCACCCACTCTACTATCATACAAAAGCACACATACCATCTTTGGTTTTTTCAAAATAGAACTAAATTCTTTATGTCAGAGCAGTGTGTACCAGAAGGTTTACTTTTTTAAACTGTGCTATATTTAGGGACAATAAGATACCAATGGAATAGAAACAGAATTTAATTTTTCCAAGTGTCAAGAACAATGAAATAAATTATATACCTAATAAATACTACCACTGGCCTTGGAATACTTTGTCCTCGAGAACAGTTTCAAACATGTATAATGTAAGCTGAATGTTGTTATATCTAGAAGTTAGAGAATTTAGTACTGTGATGTTTTTTAAATAGATTATACTTTGACTCTTGACGGGGGGGTTTTCTTTTTATTTTTACTGCACCAGTACCCAGCCTTGGATTTTGCAGAAAATTAGAGAGATACTCATTTTAAGGAATTACAGCATTCTCAAGAAAATTAGCTACACTTTAAACTTTAAAAGTATATGTGAACTATGAAACACTGATGAAAGAAATCAAAGATGACATAAACAGATGGAGAAATATACCATGTTCTTGGATTACAAGAATCAATATTGTGAAAATGACTCTACTACCCAAAGCAATCTACAGATTCAATGCAACCCCTATCAAACTACCAATGGCATTCTTCACAGAATTAGAACAAAAAATTTTACAATTCGTATGGAAACACAAAAGACCCC
>NC_041218.1:66906332-66988075 GCF_002837175.3 Physeter macrocephalus
GGGAACCATAAACAACACAAAAAGACAACCCTCAGAATGGGAGAAAATATTTGCAAATGAAACAACAGAAAAAGGATTAATCTCCAAAATATACAAACAGTTCATGGAGCTCAATTGCAAAAAAACAAGCAATCCGGTTAAAAAAAATGGGCAGAAGACCTAAATAGACATTTCACCAAAGAAGATGGTGAAGAAGCACATGAAAAGATGCTCAACATCACTAATTATTAGAGAAATGCAAATCAAAACTACAATGAGGTATCACCTCATGCCAATCAGAGTGGCCATTATCAAAAAATCTAGAAACAATAAATGCTGGAAAGGGTGTGGTGAAAAGGGAACCCTCCTGCACTGTTGGTGGGAATGTAAACTGATACAACCACTATGGAAAACATATGGAGGTTCCTTTAAAAACTAAAAATAGAACTACCATATGACCCAGCAATCTCACTACTGGGCATATACCCTGAGAAAACCATAATTCAAAAAGAGACATGTACCACAGTGTTCATTGCAGCACTATTTACAATAGCCAGGACATGGAACCAACCTAAATGTCCATCAACAGATGAATGAATAAAGAAGGTGTGGCAAATATATACAATGGAATATTACTCAGGCATAAAAAGAAACAAAACTGAGTTATTTGTAGTGAGGTGGACTGACCTAGAGTCTGTCATACAGAGTGAAGTAAGTCAGAAAGAGAAAAACAAATGCCATATGCTAATGCATACACATGGAATCAAAAAAAAAAAAAAGAAAAGGTACTGATGAACCTAGTTGTAGGGCAGGAATAAAGATGTAGACATAGAGGACAGGGGGTGGGAGGGGGAAGCTGGGGCAAAGTGAGAGCAGCATCGACAATATATACACTACCGAATGTAAACTAGCTAGTGGGAAGCAGCAGCATAGCACAGGGAGATCAGTTCAGTGCTTTGCGATGACTTAGAGGGGTGGGATAGGGAGGATGGAAGGGAGGCTCAAGAGGGAGGGGATATGGGGACATATGTATGCATATGGCTGATTCACTTTGGTGTACAACAGAAACTAACACAGTATTGTGAAGCAATTACACTCCAATAAAGATCTATTTAAAAATATATATATGTCAATACACACACACAGGCACACACAAACACACACAAGCTTAAGAACTCCTGTCTTAGGCAGGAAAGAAAAAATGCTATTAAAAACTCAAGTCGGGCTTCCCTGGTGGTGCAGTGGTTGAGAGTCCACCTGCCGATGCAGGGGACACGGGTTCGTGCCCCGGTCTGGAAAGATCCCACATGCCGCGGAGCAGCTGGGCCCGTGAGCCATGGCTGCTGAGCCTGCGTGTCCGGAGCCTATGCTCCGCAACGGGAGAGGCCAAAACAGTGAGAGGCCCGCCTACTGCAACAACAACAAAAAAACAACTCAAGTCACATAATATTCTAATAATCCTAAACTCAGCCCCCAGTAGCATTTACAAGCCATTTATGATTTGACAGAAAATGATGCTATATATATATATATAGGAAATCATAGTTGAATTCAAGCTTTATAAATAGCAGATGGCGTTCAATTACTTTTCTGGTAATGGCCTGATTAAAAAAAAAGTTTTAATTCTAACACAATTTGTAGGCTCCAGTCATTATAATCCATTTTATTAGTCCATAGGTTTAAGTTTTAGAATATTTGATTGAAATAAGGATATTTACTTATAATTCAAATATATATCATATTATTCAGAAGAACTTGTACATAATTTATATATATAAATCAACACACACATTTGTTGGATTGTTCTCGGAACCTCTTTTCTTCTGTTGCCTGACCAGGATGGAGACCAAAAAATTTGGAACCAATGAAGCTGAGTATGCAATGAACTGCTGGAGTGAGAAGCCCTAAGAAATATGGAAGATATCTGAGAAGAAGAGAAAGGAGTAAAAAATATGGGCTCAAGGAAGACCCAAAAGAAGAGTCAGCAAACAGCTAAGCAATACTTCATCTAGTTCAAAATTTTATATAAGGTTAACCCATCAACTACTTTCAAATAAAATTTTGATCATTATAAACTGTAAAACTTCAAATTACGCTTCGACTGTTTCCTAGAACTGTGCTAAGACATGTATGTTTGGTACTTCTTTGAATCTAAATCCAGCGTAACGTGTTTTGGTGTTTTTTTTGTTTTTTGTTTGTTTGTTTGTTTTGTGGTATGCGGGCCTCTCACTGTTGTGGCCTCTCCCGTTGCGGAGCACAGGCTCCAGACGCACAGGCTCAGCGGCCATGGCTCACGGGCCCAGCCGCTCCGCGGCATGTGGGATCTTCCCGGACCGGGGCACGAACCCGTGTCCCCTGCATCGGCAGGTGGATTCTCAACAACTGCGCCACCAGGGAAGCCCCCGCATAACGTTTTTTAAAACCATAATGACAGCTAAATGTAAACAGTTAGCAAGCATGGATTAGGTTTTATAATCATCTTCAAGATAACTCTGCACAGGTCTCTACAAGAATCCACTGGTATTGTGATCACAACTGCATCATACTTATATATTGATTTGGAAGTTATCTTCATTTTTATGATATTGTTTTCCATCTAGAATACGGCATACTTTGCTATTTACTGAAGCCTTGCTTTATGGTTTTCAATGGAATGTAATCATTTTCTTCACTTAGGTCTTGCTTTTCTCTTGTTAAATTTCTTTCTTTATAGTTTATGTATTTGCCACTGTTATTTTTTATAATGAAAAAGATGTCTTTCCCTTTTTTGTTTGCTTACTTTTAAAATAAATATAATCTTTATATATTCATCTTGCATCCAGCCACTTAGCAAACTTTCCCATTAGTGGTAATATTTTGCTATACTATATTAGATTTTGTAGGTATACAGTCACAGCATGTGTAATATGGTTTATAATGTATGCATACTAAATTAACATTGCTGAGTTATCATTCAATTGAATGTGTGACAGAGAGTCTTTTTTATTTTTGTCTTCACTTCTAAGTCTGAAAAAAACTCTCTAATAGAAGCCACTAATAGATAAAATTATTTGAGGCAAATTCTAGTTAGACTCCACAGACAATCTGGAAGAATTCTCAGTTAGAAACTCTGCGCCAATCAAAATGACTCTGATTAAATATATATACATTTTATACATTTTTATGCATATTTTCTTACCTTTTTTCCTCCAGTAGAAATAAAAATATTTTGCTTTTAGATTTAACTGATTCATATTTCAGAATACTGATGCTATTTAAGGATAATACATTTAAGTCGATGTTATTTGTGGCAACTTAACTTCTACATCACTCATTTGCTTTCTCAATTTTACTCTTCTAAGAGTAGATGCTTGTGGAATTTCACTTTCACATGCTAAATTACTTTGTAAATAAAAGTAGGACATCATCTCAATAGATAATCAACCATGTATTACTCCTTTGAATGACCTCAAAAACAGTTATTCAATTTACTTGTATTTAATTTAGAATACTGCCTGAGAAACTAGTAACATTTTAAATAATTTACCAGAGAAAATTTAACTCAGCCACCTAGACCTTCATCTTAAAATAAAATATACGAAATTCAGACATTGTGAGCAACATGCAGGCAGAGGCAAAGGCAGAAGCATCAATCAGAACGAATGCACAATTATGATAAAAAGTTTGCATAGGATTCATCTAACCATCTGTGTCCTATTAACATGAACAGAGGGGTATAATTATTCACACTACCTTCTTACTACTATAATAGAATTATGTTCCTTTTTTCTTACTTTTATAAAAATAAAACATGCATATGAAAATGTATATAAATCATGTATTGTTGATGAATATTAATGAATTGACCACACTTGTGTAACCATTATTTAAGTAATTTGAGTAATATTTTCATGTTTTTAATACACACAAGGACAGAACAAATATTTTGTTATTAATGCGTGAAGTCAATACATAATTGATAAATCAGATAATCCTCAAGTCTTTTATTCATTTTGAAAAATCAAGAATAACACCATGTACATATATTAGCAATGACATTCATACTTTAGGGAAAATAGTGCTATATGAAAGAAATATTAAACATATTAGCAAATAATATAAAAAGCACCTTACCCCTTTTATTTATTACATATCTATATTTTGTTTTAAAGCTAGGAGTCTAATTGCACAACTTCTATGATCACAGTCACAAAAAAAGAATCACTGTTTTAGTTATAAGACTGGTTAGAATAGGCATATGGATTTGGGCAAATAAATTCTTTACTTTCCAGTGAAGAAAACTCTACAGCACTGAGTCCTTTTCATTTGTAATGACCTAATATGATACATTGTTTTTATTGACATTGATTTTTAGACTACATCATGCTCCAAATTGTATTACTTCATAACTGCATCAGGAAAACATTAATGCTCAGTTAATAAAGCTATTCCATTTCGTATAACAAGAGGAACTAATAATACATTTAATTAGAAACTAAAGATTTTTTATTCTAAGACGCTTCATCAATCTTTTGTGATGTGCAGATGAGTGAACTGAGGCTAACAAGCTTAAGAAACCTGTCCAAGATAACAATAC
Source organism: Physeter macrocephalus (assembly GCF_002837175.3). NCBI lineage: Eukaryota > Metazoa > Chordata > Mammalia > Artiodactyla > Physeteridae > Physeter > Physeter macrocephalus. The sequence continues at coordinate 66,910,888 of NC_041218.1, forward strand.
TAGAAAGTGCCAGAAACAGGATTTTAAACCAGGTGCCTTTGGAAAGAAAAACACTAATTTGAAAGGGTATATGCACTCCAATGTTCACTGCAGCATTGTTGAAAGTAGTCAAGATATGGAAGAAATCTAAGTGTCCACTGACACATGAATGAATAAAAAAGATGTGGTATATACAGACAACGGAAAATTACTCAGCCATAAAAAAGAAATTTTGCCACCTGTGACAAAATGGACAGATCTAGAGGGTATTGTGCTAAGTGAAATAAGCCGGAGAGAAAGACAAATATCACATGATCTCACTTATATGTGGAATCTAAAAAACAAAACAAAACAAAACAAAACGTCATTCTCGGTGGTTGCCAGAAAGGGGTGGGGGGCAAAATAGGTCAAAGAGATTAAGAGGTACAAACTTCCAGTTATATAAGAAATAAGTCACAGGATGTAGTATACAGTATAAGGAATATGGTCAATAATACTGTAATAACTTTGTATGGGGACAGATTGTTAATAGGCTTATGGTGATCATTTCATAGTGTATGCAAATGTCAAGACACTGTGTAGTACACCTGAAACTAACATAACATTGTACATCAACTGTATTTCAACAAAAACAAAAACTAAACCAGGTACATTTGAGTTCACCCCTCAAAATATCATGGATTCCAAATTAATGTAGTCAACATTACTGAGTTATAATTTTAAATAGTCACATCTACCCATATAAAAGTTTAACACATATAACTTCAATTATGTAAAATATTTTTCTAAAGAATTAGAAAAAATAAGTAAAACCTGTTCGGATTTGGAAGAGTAGCTACATGGTTTTTCTTTTGTACCAGAGGAAAAAAATAAAGTCCAACAACAGCAAAAACAATTACAAAAATACAGAACAATGAAAATAACTACACTAAATCTGTAAGTTATAATCATGTTTTTGTAACTTGTTCAAGAGCCAAAATTTTAAAAGTCTGTGATATTATGCACATAGTATATTATTCTAACTAGGCAAACTTACTACAAAACTACAATGACATATATCTAAGAATATACATGCATACTCTCACACGGCATGGTTATTAGGAACACTTTTAAATTAGTTCACATGAATGCTTCTAGTGTTACTTTTATCAAATGAGTATTTCTCATCTCACAGGCAGTGTTTTTGTATGATTTTTAAAGCCATTTAATGTTGACAGCTTTTCTGCCTACTGTGTGTGATATAACTATCTCTAACCATAAAGACGCTGCTATGCTCTCAACAAAACTTTTTAGTCTCCAACAGCGAGAATTTGTTTTCCAAACGCTGAAATTTCCTGTTTTTAGAGTAGAGGAATCTTCTCGACTGTATCACGTTCTTACTCTATACCTAAGTGGCCCTACACAATCTGTTTCTTTCCCCAAATCAGAGTTCCTCCAGCTTAAGTTCCTCCAACATTGATATAGACATGGCACCTGCATTATCATCACCTGGAGATTGTATGTCGAATTAAAAATCTTGTAGTGGGAAAAGGGTGTGGGCACTGTGACCATTTTCTCCTGTGCTTCTGATGCAAACAAAAGTTTAAGAAATGCCAACTTTGTGTTAGAGGCCTTGAGGCTATTGAATCTGAGACTGTGAATGTGTGATCACTACCTTGTGGCAGAAGCCGAGGAGGAACACTGAAAAAGGTCTCTGGATCCTGTGCTTGTGCCAACACTGGGACAGCTTATTTGCATTTAGGAGTAAACAGAATAAATAAAAGGGAAGGATGGCGAAAGGATGAGTTACGAGTGGGGTGGGAAGTAAGTTACTTTTTCCACTACTGTTCTTTCCCATCTTTATATCACTGGGTAAGTTAGTCAACCCTTCTATGATTAAATTGAGGATATAAAAGTGCCTAATAGATTTTTGTGTATATATGTGCTAAATTATTTTATGCACAATGTCAGACACATATTAAATGTTCATTAAATATTTCCGCTACTATATATTCATCCATCCATCCATCCATCCAACTACCATCTGCCTAAAATGTGTCAAGCTCTGTGCTACGTTATCAAAAAACAAAGATGAGAAAATCTAGACGTGGCAAAATCTTTCCCATTAGGAAGCTTAAAGTATTATGAGAATACATATATTAATCAAATAATCACTCAGATATTAAATAACATCTGTGATAAATATAGAAAAGGAGAAAGAGATAGAGCTAAGGGAATATACAATAAGATAACGTAAATGTTTTCTTGAGAAACCTGAAGGAAGAGCAGGAGTGAAGACAGTAAGGACAGCTGGTACCTTTTAGGCAGACAACAGCGCGTGCTGGCCCTTGGGGCTGCTATAAATGCCTCAGTTTGGGTGACTATACTTAGCTGGGGATTTTATCTGAAATCATTACAATTCTTTACATTAGGAATTTCAATCAATATTTTTTAGTTGAGAAAAGTGAAGCTTAGAAAGAGTAATTACTTAAGCAAAGTCACATGAAATGTAACAAGTAATAGACCTAAGAGTGGAAATTCCAGTCAGTTCAAAGTCTATGATTTCTTACTCTATTTGAGTACAAATGTATTTCAAAGTGTAAATGATGTTAAAGGCCTCTCCAGAATTAATAGAAGAGTCAGATATCAGGAAGGAGCTAGGTCTATAACAGGGGGAGAGAGGAGACAAGGAGAAGGGATGGTAAAGAGGAATTTGTCTCTTAAGTATCAATGCTGCAAGGACGACAAGTTCAGTCTAGAGACACTGCATGTAGAGTAATTGTGGGATAATTGAATGATCTTGTCCAGAAGGCAACTGAATGCTATTAAAATTATTTTGGTTTACATTTTCTATTTCAGAAATCTAAATGAATATTTAACAATTTTTTACAACCTATCATTTACTCTGCCACTAAAGACAATCCTATTATTAAATAGAACTTATCTGTAATTAATTATCATTCATTTTTATTCCAAATTAGTAAAATTAGGTTTTAGAAACATATGATTAGGTATTCTTTCCTTCTAAGCAAGATATTTATGCACAATATTGATTAAACGATTAAAGTTCTCCTTTTGTGGATTCTTGGATTTAAATACTGTGTATTAAGAGAAAGATTTCTTAACTATTTTCCAGAAAACATATGTTCAGCTAGATTTGTTGTTTCAAAATTATTAGCTTCCTATAAAAAAATGACATGAAGAACAGATTTCTTGACATACATAGATGTAAAAATAAGCAAAAAAAAACCCCAGACCTATATATCAACTTCAAACTCAACACAACTGAAATACAAGTTACTTAAAAAACTTTTGGAGATTTGTTCAATGTGCTACACAAAATGCTATACATAGTGTTCCAGTCTGCATGGATTAAATTGGCCAAGACAATGGTTATGGCTGATAAATTATATTTTTATGATATCATGTCACCTTCAATTCCTAGCTAATGGTTAAGGCTAATATCTCTTTCTCAAAGGAAATGGAAACCAGCCTTGTAATACCTTTAATGCTTTAAATATTGTGACTGAATTTTAAACACTTCCATTGTTTGTTTAATGAGCTGCCTGGTAGTGCCCAGTCCCCACACCTGGGGCCTGAGAGGCCCCATCTGCAGGCTGAGCCCACCCACCATTTGACTGAGACTGTGGAAAAGTAATAGGGGATTTACACACATCTGGTACTCCATAAAGAAAAAAACATTAATTCTGGTAATTTGGGGAATTAAGTCTGATAATAAATATTTTTTTCTTGTTCACACTATCCTCAAGCCCTCAGATTTCCTCCCAGTTCTGGGAATTGAGTAAAAACTTGAATCCGTGCACTGGTTCCCTGCCAAAGGCTGTAATTATGCCAGAGCCCACCTCTTGGTCATTACATCTTAGCCTACCTACTACCTGCCTACACTTCTATTCATGTCAACTCTCTTAACCTTTAGCCCATATTCCCAGACTTGCTCCTCTTGTTTACTACTCAAGACTTCCCCATTCATGTTCCCATTGCAATAATATACTTGTATCTCTTCTCATTCCAAAAGGAATATGGAGGAAATGGAGACTGTCTCTTTTCTATATCGCAATGATTGATCCTACACCATCAAAATATTAATTGAAACATTATGTTGTATTTATTATTGTTAGCACTTATAGAAGCACCATAATGTGATAATATAATATTACCTTTGTTTACTGAATAAAACTATACGCATTTGCTACTTCACTTGTGGCCACGGTTCTATATCTTATTAATGCAATGTTTTTGGACAAATATGTGTATATTTGTTTATATATATATATGTATATAAACAAAAATCTCCACAGACTTCTAATGGTCCCTGATAATACCCTAATCACGGAAATCTTTTAACACCTCTCTAAAGCTTCTTTAGAGAACATAATTCCCTTATATCATGCATAGATGAAAAGATTTGATCATAACTTTTATTGACTCACATCTGATTATATGGCATGGAAATGTCAGCTAATAATATAATGTAAAATAAATCATAGTGATTTCAACTTTAAGACAAATTTATAATCATATGCAATTTTAAACATTTGAAATATCAAAATCCACAATAATGATAGAAATGAACTTATTTACAAAACAGAAACAGACTCACAGACATAGAAAACAAACATGGTTACTAAAGGGGAAGGAGCAAGGGAAGAATAAATTGGGAATTCAGGATTAACAGATACACACTACTATGTATAAAATAGATAAAAAAACAAGGACCACAGGAAACTATATTCAATACATTGTAATAACCTATAATGGAAAAGAATCTGAAAAATAATGTATATATGTATGTATAAATGAATCACTAATAATAATATTAGTAATTAATAATTAATAATATTGATAATAATATGCTTACATTCAACACCATTTATGAATCACTATCTTAAAAATATAAAATAGATAATCAACAAGGACCTATTGTATAGCACGGGGAACTCTACTCAATATTCTGTAATAACCTATGGGAAAAGAATCTGAAAAAGAATGGATTTATGTGTAACCGAATCACTTTACAGTACACCTGAAACTAACACAACATTGTAAATCAATTATACTCCAATATAAAATAAAATTTTTACAAAATGTTTAAATAAAAAATGAAAATATAGTGAAGCCACAACATACAAAGGTCTCAGAATTTCACTTGTTTTGACTGTAACTCTTTTGCAAAAGAATACGAATTATGTTTGTCTTATTGGTTGATTTCAGATGTTTTCAAGGGCAAAATGGAACACTATTCAGTGACTGATCCTTTATTTTTATTCTGATCTTCATTCAAAAATCACAAACAGGGATTTCCCTGCCGGTCCAGTGGTTAGGACTCTGCGTTTTCACTGCCGTGGGCCCACATTCAGTCCCTGGTCCGGGAATAAGATCCCACAAGCCGGGAGGCACAGCCAAAAAAAAATCAAAAGCAGTTCTAATTGTCATACTTTTCTGACCTACAACACATTACTTCGAGTTACCCCTGTGATAGCTGGAGCACATTTAATTTTTTGTAAGCAAAACAGAATCTATTTAATGCCCTATGATCAGCTGAATATTCACACAGTTCTTCCTCACAAGGCTAACCAGTGCTCTTCAGCTCAGGAAATGTAGCTCCACTTCACGTTCTTAAAACACTTATTTTTGGTTATGTTCAAACTTCAACCTCTGCAATAAAGTCCAGAAATACATTTTTTCTATTTCAGGAAAGATTTTTTTTTAAATAGAAATAGAAATAACTCCATAAATAAATTTCAAAAGGTAAACCTAAATATAACATTTTATTAAAGGTTAAGTCACCAGGAATTCAAACACTCAATGTGCAAAACATAGAGCTTTTGGAACGTGGACTTATAAACAGTGCATCTTCCCAAATAAATGGTAAAAAGGAAAAATATTAGAATTTATAAATAGGTGACTTCAACGTTAGTCCACAGAGTTTAGAAACAGTTGTTGGTATACAATCATTTTTTAATAAATAAATACAAAGGCCGATGTGTGGGGCTTCTTGTGTGAAAAACAGTCTTGTGTTAAATCAGATCGATGTTCTGCCCCAGTAGTTCTTAGATGATCAATTTACTATTGGTGATTTAAGATAAGCAGAGCACTCCTCAGAACCTGGAGTAAGCAAGCAGGAAAGGCCCATGGGGAGTAAGTAGTGAGCGGAGAGCTGGTGGAGCAGAGGTGTCCAGCATGCAGCTAGGAGAATGCAGGTGCCAGCCCCCAGGCAGTCTCCTCTCTGCTGCACAGCTGTGTCTTAAGCTTCCTACTTTTCCCATCCAATATCATATCTCCCCTCCACTGCTAATCTAAGACCTCCAGCATAATTCCTGCACCTGCATTGAAATATTCAATGCAGCATTATTATTTTTATGGATTGAAGGCACTTAATCCTCCTTTTCTTCCCACACCACTCACCTCTCTTGCTCTCATTCTCTCATTGTTTCTCTCTTGAACACACACACAAACCTATCTCCTTCTAGGGGCTTCTGATTTGCCTTAAAGTTTTAGGTTGACATGACACAGACCCAAGTCACCAATACTAAATGCCTTCTCATTTTTTTCTAAGAAAGATGTTTAGAATCTGTCTGCTACACCCTCAGGCCTTCTAAATTACATGTGGCTATGGCCAGCAGATGCCAAATGCCGGTACTAAGATCTGTGAGGACGTGGGCTTGGGAAAAATGGAAGCAGGAACTTATTTGCACGAATATTTCTAAATATTTCATAAATATTTCTGATCAAGGTAACAACCTGAATTAAGTGTCTGAGAGAAAGGTATTCCCACATACTACTTACTTTGGGTATCAAGAAGGATCAAAATTATTTACTATAAAGTCTGCTTTCTTAAATATACAGATGCTATGGGAAGAAAATATAAAAGGCAGCAAAAATATAAAGCACATTATTGGTTTTATCATCGTTTTCATTTGAAGGCTTATATAACTATAAACGAAATTGGAATAACATTAAATACTGCAATTTTAGCCCCACCTAAACCCAAACTTATTTTGAATAAACCATTTTAAATGTGACAAATTATTCACAGTAGTAATTTATGACTGAAATTAATACAGTATGCTTTTTATTTTTCAAGAAAAGATTGATCACACCTAAAGCTTGGTCTGAGCAGTTCACTCTCTGTAAAAGATCACCTGACATGAGTTTTAAATCAATGAATATTTCACTACAACTATAATACACAAGCCTGAATTCTATTTTTTTTTTTTTTGCCAAAAAAAGAAGATATGTCCCTTGCAAAGCTAACATTTTAAGCCTATTTTCCAGATCTCAACTAGGATTAATAATTCTAAATTAATACCAAAGTGAATGATAACCAATAAACAATACACTGTCAGAACAATATTGATACCCACCCCCATAACCATCTTCTAAATGCCTCATTGCTCTCCTATCCTAAGTACCCCGGAGGGCCTCTCACTGCCCCTCACCTATCTACCTGCCTATCCATACACAGCTCCCCAGAACCCTCCTTCCATCTTGTGAGAGGTTCTGATTATGCCAGGCTGGAAGACCTCCGGGCCCAGCTCCAACCTCTTCAGGACAGTTCAGAAAGAAACCAAAATAAACAAACAAAACCAACCAAAATAATTATACATAAAAATGGAAAAATATATTTTAACATATTTAAAACTTATTAAAAAATAATGATAATACTGAGATAGATCACTTGAGATTTGTCATATTGGCAAAAGTTCATAAACTTTTATGCCCAGTTTTAGTTATGTGACATAGGCACCATCCATTCCCTACTAGTAGTTATAATAATTTGACAATCTGTACCAAGAATCTTAAAAGAGTTCATCCTTTTAACTGAATAACTTTCTTTCTAGGACTGCATTATAAAGAAATACTCAGAGATGTGCAAAAGAGATGTATTTACAAAAATATGATTCACAGCATCTTTTCCATAATAAAAGGAAACAACCTAAATGGCCAGTGTTATGTAATATAATAGAAAATATACTCCATTAAAAGGTAACAATTTTTCTAGGGTTATTTAATAAAATAAGACAATTGTCCATGAATGTTATGAAGTAAAACAAAATATAAAAATTATGTGATCTAAAAAAAGGTGCAGTAATTTATTCATTCATTAACCATATACTGACATCTACTATGTGATAGTAACAAAGTAACAAAGATGATTAAGATAACCCCTGACTAAAGATGTTCACATTTCAACACTAAGAGACCTATAAAGTATCAAAAAGAAAGTTACAGGTACTTCAGTGGAGGCACATACTGTAATACATACACAGGGTTCAAAGAAAAGGAAATCAAGTATCGTCTGTTAAAGTGCTACCACAAATCAGGAAGAAAGATCACAAAAGACTTCACGAGGAAATGGTGTCTGAGCTGAGTCTTCACAGGAGAGCAATTTTTGGAAGCCATAATCTTCTACTCGTAGAGTTATAGCTATCTGTTGCTTATGTACCAAGAACTTCAAATAAGATATTACATTTTACTACACACAACTATCCTTCCCTTTCTGTGTGGTTGCCTATGAGTGTAAAGAAAAATCACAGCTCACTTACTGTAGGAGGATTTTCACAGCCTTATCATCACAGCCTTACAAATGTATCAAATTACATTTTACATGAAGGGGAGCTCTAAGAGTTAACCACACTGAATATTAGAGTAAGCACCAATATATCATCAAGTAAGACAGAGCTAAGACATTCTTTAAACACAAATGACTTACTTTATGTGAATCTGGAACTTGCTCACTTGCTTAATTCCTGGGTCTAATGGAGATACAACTTACTTCCTGACACAAATTTTCATTGGTTTTCCCACTAAAGCCCAAAAGAACGTTCATACGTACCAAAGCATAATGGTGTGACACATGGTTCAAGGTAAATATGGCTGGGAGTTGGATCTAATAACCAATTACAGTCATTTGATGTTTCTGGGTTCATGTCAAAGTTGGGGTTTGTGGAACAGTGGGCTGGACAAGGAAGATGAACTAAACTGACCATTTGTTTAAACTATGAAACCGAAGAACATGGAAAAGTAACTGGTTAGGATTAAGGTCAGAAATTGGAATTCAAGTAGGCATTGTAAGAAACCAAACAAGGAATTAGAAACCAGGTAGAAACTGCAGCTGTTGCATAAAGCTGGCAGGTTGATAAAGGAAGAAACAGAACTGACAGGAATGACTGAGGTTGAGGATACCAACAGGGAGTTATGGTAGTTTTCACAGGCAGGGAAAGAGCTATTCACAATATAAAATCCATTTCGATGGTTAATTTACACTTTTGTGACTTTACCATGCATGCTATCCCATCAATTCATCTCTCAACTCTCAGATATTTACTCATCCTTTCAAGCCCAGCTTAACTGTAAATCCTCCATCAGGCCTTTCCCTCCTGATCCTCGCCCTTCTCCAGCCCAGATGAATTGATCTCTCCCTCTTCAGTGTCCTTAGAGCACTTCAAACATGCCTCCTCGATAGCCCCAGTTACACTGATTTATGTTTGTTGTGTTTCTGCATCTCTTTAAAAGATATGAGCTCATGACTGACCAAGGGACCAGTCCTATGTGTCTATATTTCCCCATTGCTAGAAGAGGATCTAGACCAGAGTTGAAAATGTTTGTGCAGTAAATAATGGGGCTCAAAGGGGACCACACCTAATGCTGATATCACTAACATGTTTGTAATAGATTAAAACAGGGAAGGGGGGAGAATAGCTTTGCTTGGAAGATGAAATAACAACACTTTGTCTACCGCTTAAATTTATCTGTCCACTCTAGATGCATTAATATGATGCAACACATAATAAAAGAAATATTATACACTTGTACATGTAGGCACAATCACTGAAGATATTAGCACAGCCCTAGAATGGTTTAATTTCAACTCTCAAAGGTGTGGATGTGAGTAGGATGATATAGGTTTCTGTAAATTTTTGAATGTAGACAATCATCTAGAAAAATACTGCCACTTTTAAATGTCTTAAAAGTACACAATTAAATGAGAAGGACTAGAAGACTTCTTAAATATGGCTTAATTCAGCATCCTACCAACGAAAAATTTCTGGCAGAACTTCTTCATAATTCTATTCAGCAATAAATTTTTGTTCACAATGAAGACTCTGGCACACTTCAGCCTTCTGAAGACATTTATGCATCACTATAAACTACAGATTAAATTATGTGCAGTATGATGTTATTGTTAAGTACAGCTTATTGGATTACAATATTTTAAAACTTGGTAATTTGTGTGTAATGTCTTTTCTGTCCATTAAGCAGACTTTAAGACACCAAATTTCCTGTGCACATTAACCAAGAGAATTATCAAATACACACACACACACACACACACACACACATAAAACAACTTAAAATAAGGACATGTACTGTACAAAAGTTAGTAAAGACCTTCAAAATACAAAGAATAGTCCACATTTTCCTCCAAGTAAAAGTGCTATCTGGTTGTATACTTTATACTTAAGGAGTTAAATGCTTCTACAATGTGCTCATGACACATTCAGGAACTAATCATCCACTTTGTCAAAAGGGATTTTTGATATTGGTCCAATATTTAGGAAGAGATAAGCTTAGATCTGAATTCAAATTAAGAATCCTATCACACTGGTGATAGGAGAAACCTACCACATAAATCCCTGAACCTACCACATAAATCCCTGAACACTTTAGGGATAAAAATCCCTTATTTTTATCACTATCATCACATGTCCTAAGATATATAGTGTCTTCATAGGAGAAACCTACCACATAAATCCCTGAACACTTTAGGGATAAAAATCCCTTATTTTTATCTCTTTCATCACATGTCCTAAGATATATAGTGTCTTCAGAAAAGTCTTTTTTTTCTTTTAATTTTTTTTTTCGGTACGCGGGCCTCTCACTGTTGTGGCCTCTCCCTTTGCGGAGCACAGGCTCCGGACGCGCAGGCTCAGCGGCCATGGCTCACGGGCCCAGCCGCTCCGCGGCATGTGGGATCCTCCCGGACCGGGGCACGAACCCGCGTCCCCTGCATCGGCAGGTGGACTCTCAACCACTGCGCCACCAGGGAAGCCCCGGAAACGTCATTTTTAAAGTACAAGAGACAGAATGAGAATGTTCCAAAGCCTATTTACTGTAATGTTTCAAAAAATTTCATTTGAATAAACTTACACTAGTTCTTTTACTTTCAATAATAAATTATAGCTCATTTCACAGCTGTATCCCATACAGTAGTCCACACTGAATATATCATAGCTTAGCTGCCTAGAGACAAATATAATGATGCTGGCAGGTTTTCACTTCGTCTCTTTCTGGGAAGAAAAGAAAAGGAAAACTACAGCTGGAATGCAAGTCTCCCTGTACAGCACACTGCAAGTCAGCATTTCCTATTGTCAATAATATCCCTATTCAAGAAATTACATCAGTTAATATACTTGGAAAATGATTCCCTGAAATTAAAGGTGGAGTACAAGATTGTACCAAAGCACAACACAGATGGTCAGACCAATTTTTTTCAGTGTAATACTTTATTTTCTATTGTATCAGACTAAGGCCAACAAAAATGAAGTTAAATTTAAAGGCAGATCTTTACTCCTTAAGGAAAAAATACAAACTGTGATACTTTTATAATAGGACATTATATTGATAGTTTACATAATACAAACCAAATCACTAATGTATCTATAATGCTTGGTTTCCTTAAGCTACAAGGAACCACAGAATGGGTGGAAAGTAATGGGAAAGAAGGGATAGCAAGAGCCTAGGAGTAAAGAAAACTTTAAAGAGAGAGTGAAAGAAGCTTGAGACTACTTAGGAGAGGTAAAGGAGATTATGTGTAAGTGCGTGCGCGCCTGTGTGTGTGTGTGTGTGTGTGTGTGTGTGTGTGTGTATGTGTGTGTGACAGAGAGAGTTCTGTGGGGTATTTGGGGAGAAGTAAAGAAGATTTGGGATGTTTCATTGTATGGTGTTCAGGATAAACTCCTGTGTGACGCTGTCAACAAAATCTACAGTTTAAATCCATATAACACTCTAAAAAAAAAAGAGGAATAAAAAAGGGTAACATCAATATACTGAAACTAAAAATTGAGTTATGACTTGAAGCAGTAGTTCATACTTTTCAATGTTAAGATTCACTGCATCACGGAACAATATGAGAATATGCTTACATTTGATTACAGGGCAATGAATTGTTTAGAAAAAACATGTCATTATTTTATATCACAAAAACTGAAAACTATGAGGGTAAAGGTTGAGATCTCAAGGACATTGTCAAATGCTCAATCAAGATACCAAATAGTCAAAATAGTTACTAAAATACAAATCTGTAATCATTTATTGTATCTCCCTATGCTTGTTTTAAAGTGTTAAAACTAAATTTCTGTTATTGCCTAGTAATTATACCATATAATGCTAATTTAGATATTTGAAGCTTACTCTTCACAAAACCCAAGAATATTTTCCCTATCACCTCTTCAATTAAAATATTAGGCATATATTTTAAAGTGTTTTGTATAAAATTTTTATTTTTGTGTATGTCATAGCATAAAAGACAATAAGATATTTGTCCTGGCTGCTAGTGTTATACTAAGAGTGTGGCCTGGGTCAAATTACTTGACCTCAAGTACCTTGGTTTACTCTTTCAATAAAAGAGAAGGGCATTACTTCTTGCCCTACATTAATGAAGAAACTGTGAGAATTCAGTAAAAGAACACATGAGTATGAGTGCTTAGAGAATTGTAGACTACCATGAAAATACAAGCAGGTATTGTTATTACATATACTAAGTTGTAGAAACTAAATGGGCAACTTCTAAAATGCATTTAACATTTAAATTTTTCATTAGTTTCATGCAGGTTTTTCTATGCACTTTAAATACATGTGATTAAGTAATCCACTCATTCTTTAAGTCATCACACCTCTCCCATCCCAACTACTCTTTTTCTTTACTGAAGTTTCACTATATGATCAGATTAAAAACCCAAAAGAAGCTTCTTCTAGGCATCCTATCAAGTGTATTCAAGATTTTCCTCCTAAATGTGCTTTTATTCTTATGAAATAGTTTCCCTACAGCACTTCCCTATATTTCACAACTACTTAACCTTCTAATTACACAAGATATTTTTATTGGAATTTTAATGTATTTTCTCAAATGATAATTATATCATAATTGAAGTTCCCGGAAAACACAATATATATTGTGCTGTGCTGAGTTCAAAAAAATATGGTTCGAACAGTCTGGCAGTTCCTCAGATGATTAAACGTAGTTCTCATAAGACCCAGCTATTCAACTCCTAAGTATATATTCAAGAGAAATGGAAATACATGTCCACATCAAAACCTGTAGATGAATGTTCATAGCATTATAGCCTAAAAGTGGATACAACCCAAATATCTATCAACTGATGAATGGATTTTTAAAATGTGCTATATCCATACAAATGGAATATTTTTCAGCATAAAAAGAAATGAAGTACTGCTACATGCTATAACATGAATGAACCATGAAAATATGCTAAGTAAAAGAACCCAGTCTCAGAAGACCACATAAGGCATGATTCTATTTATATGAAGTGTCCAGAATAGGCAAATCTATAGAGATGGAAAGTAGACTAGTACTTGCCTAGGGCTGGGCCTGACAGAAAAGCATGGAGTTTGAGAGCAATGGCTAAGGGGTACAGGGTTTCTTTTTGGAGTAATGAAAATGTTCTAAACTGATTGTAGTGATGGATACACAACTCCGTGAATATACTGAATTGTACACATTAAAAGGGTGAATTGCATGGTATCTGAATTATGTCCAATAAAGCTGTTAAAAATGGCTGTGACAGCAATTCTAATACTCAGCATATGTCCAGTAAAGGTGATTCATCTTGCCTATAATGACACAGTATGAGAATCACTCTTTCTTCTGTTTTTCATATCTTTCATTAAATAATCAAATTGATTCAGCTTGTGGATGATTCTATCAAGAGAGAAAACTACTTTGAGAAGAATGATCTTGAAAGCTCTGAAAACTTTCATCACGATTTGGGACATCATGATGCCCATGTTGCTGCAGCGCTTGATCAACCACGGTTCAAAGACCACCATGTCTGCTCTATAATATTTATTCTCTTCCTGTGGAATTTTCACAGCTGAAGCAGTTCAAAGCCAGTTCTCATATAAAACAAGCCAAGGGAACTGAGGAAGTTATATTAAACTTTGCAGTAAGAGACAGGGTAAGAAATGTATCTCAGCGGCACTCAAAGCTTTCCTTATGAATTATGTGATTCCATAAATCCAAATCCAGTCTGATGACTCTCCCATTAGTGGTGTGTAGTCACCACTGCAAACTGTCAGAAGAAGCTGTTTTAGAGAGTGATTGAACCCTATGATCTTCACTGCATTTCTGTGATTATTCACACCAGCTCAAGGCAGCAGATACCTTGCTCCAACTAGCTCCTCTCATTCCACAGGGCCTGTTAACTAATGAGAACAAATGAAGCACAGCATTAATGTGGAGGGAAATACTGACGCTGGCTGGAAGTGGGACTGTTCAGATACTTTGATTCTGGAGTTTCATATATTCTCATGTAAGTCATCCTCTCAAACTCAAAAAAGTATTTTTTAATTATCTTTTCCATCCTATATTTAAGCTTCAGATTTTTAAAGATCTGATATGATGGTCAAGCAAAGGCTGTGAACTACTTCCCCATAATCCAACTCTGGCTCACTAGACACTGTATTTGGCCGACAATGTTGTCCCTTATGAGAGTTTTTTTTTAATGGAACCCCATCTCTGAATTATGGCAAATAACAGGCCCTCAGCAGGGTGAGGAGTGGCATAGCTTCTTTAATTAACCAAGTCCCCATAGAGAAGAGTGAGTTCAACCAGCCTTTACACTATGGCTGATCCACTTTACTCATTTATATTCTCTGTCACTGACCCCACCAGAGAAATAGTACACAGATTTCAGATTTACTCATTTCAACATTGGTCTAATCAAAAGTGTAGAGTAGGGCTTCCCTGGTGGCGCAGTGGTTGAGAATCTGCCTGCTAATGCAGGGGACACGGGTTCGAGCCCTGGTCCAGGAGGATCCCACGTGCCGCGGAGCAACTAGGCCCATGGGCCGCAACTACTGAGCCTGCGCGTCTGGAACCTGTGCTCCGCAACAAGAGATGCCGCGATAGTGAGAGGCCTGCGCACCGCGATGAAGAGGGGCCCCCGCTTGCCACAACTGGAGAAAGCCCTCGCACAGAAACGAAGACCCAACACAGCAAAAATTAATTAATTAATTAATAAAACTCATACCCCCAACATCTTCTTGAAAAAAAAAAAAAGTGCAGAGGAAAAAATATTAAATCACCCTTATATATAAACCAGAAAGGATCTCCACTCTTGAAGTAACAGTGTTTAATCTGCATTACTTAAAGACAGCATTGCTCATAGAAAGTTTGCAAGGCGAACAGTTTACTTAACGGTTTACCTATACAATCAACAATCTTCTAAAATTCATAAATTCACATACGGCTTAATATTTGCAAATATATTCTTTTATTCTTAGTAATATTTTATCTATCCAAATAGAGTTAGGCTCCTAGATTCCATAAGTCAAACAATAGCTAACAAAGGCTAAGCTCCATATGATGGCCTGCTCACTCTTTAGCTCACACACGCCCTTCTCCAGACACACCCAACTCACTCCCTGCTTGCTCCTCATACCTCAGAACTTCTTGCTGCCCCTGGACACGCATGTCATTTAATGTCTTCACAACTGTTCCTCTTTGCCTGGAATTCTGTCTCTTTAGAGCCTTTGTCCCTTTTGTAAACGGTTTATTTTTCAAACTTGTGTATTATGAAATTTTCCCTTCCCCGTCTCCTTCTGCAAGATAATAACCCCCTTCTCATTCTACATCTATCTATATAGGCTTCTGTTTTTGTAATAAGTTCACTAACCAATAATTACTTATTTACCCATGATAGGGAACTTCAGAAGGGATGGGTCCATGTGCTGGTTATGTTTGCCCCCCAGCACCTAGTTTGGCATAAAACAGGCATAAAGGGGGCTTCCCTGGTGGCGCACAGGTTGAAAGTCCGCCTGCCGATGCAGGGGACACGGGTTTGTGCCCCGGTCCGGGAAGATCCCACATGCCGCGGAGTGGGTGGGCCCGTGAGGCGGAAGATCCCACATGCCGCGGAGTGGCTGGGCCCGTGAGGCATGGCCGCTGAGCTCCGCGTCCGGAGCCTGTGCTCCGCAACGGGAGAGGCCACAACAGTGATCGATACAAATTGATGAAGAAAAAGGTTACCCAATTTTTTTTTTTTTTTTTTTTTTTTTTTTTTTTTACTGTGACTGGAGTCCCTGAAGTTGTGTGATGTAGTGGCTCTGAGTAAACTATATTTCCCATAGAAAAAAATACATTAGATATAACGTATATATTATATACACACACATACAGAATGAAACCATATTTAATCCACATCATTCCACCTGGGTCTGTTATCTGTACTGCCTTAATGATATCACAATCAATGTAAACTATTTACAAGTAATATTTTCTATAAATGATGTTCTTGGACATGCTGGCAGGCAGTGCTATTAGAAGAGAAGTACTTCTTGGAAATTTGTGCAGGGACTGCAGTTTGAAGACTGTTCAGGCACCAGAGGAGCAAACACAGAAAGATGGTTAGACATAAAAAGGATCTGAAAATAAAAGCTATAATTTAGTGGGAGGTAATGCAAGGACTTGTATAATAAGATCTTTTATATGACTAGGCTCTTGATGAATGCTGTATTGGCACAAAATTTTCTAAAATAAAATTTTAACATAAATTTTGTATAATTAATATTTTAGTGAAAAGTATTAGTAATTGCACACATTTTTTAAACTCACCTCTATAAATACCAGATGTAAAACACATGTGAGGAGGTATAAAAATTTCCACAATACCAGATAAATTGTGAAGTTCTGCGTAGTCATTTAACCATAAATAACTGTGCTATTTGCATGTGCATGTATGTTGTATGCATTTATGTATCTAGGTATGTATGCATGTATATGTATGCTTGTAATGGTGTCTTATACTGTTATTGTAATTCTACCATAATTTTATAAATGCTAGAAAATTTTAGAGAATATACAGATAAACGAGTTGTAATGGGCTTAAAAATGTTGAATAATCACCTCTCCTCCAAGTTGAGAAACATTTTAATTTCCTTCAAAAGACTCTGAACCTCATATATTGAGGTGTGTAAGTAGGATATTTATATATGAGATGTGCATGTACATATACAGAGCATATACATGACATGTGCACGTTCATTTACATACAGAGGTAGGGAGGGGGAGAGAGAAATAGAAAACATACTATAGGAGAAGAAAGAGGACTTTGAGGGAGGAAGCCTCAGCATTCACTGTACATTCCCTACACCCTTTCACTCAGCGTCACAGACCAGGAAAGTCTTGCCAAGAACATTCTTAGGTATTTCCACACAAAGGAATTTTGGAACACATCGTCCCACTTAAAGAGTCACACCTCCAGCATTCCTTGCGTGGCAAAGATATGCACCATCACCAGTAAAAATGAAACACTAAGGCAGAATGTCTCTGTTTTAAAACTACTTTGAACAACTCCGCAAACAGCAAAGCTAAGGGCTTTGCCACTACACTGGTGGCTCTGACAGCAGGTAGAAAGCAGAGCAACATCAGTTGCAGAGAAGCTTGAGATGCAAATGCAGATCCAAGAAGAAAGAAGATTCAAAATGAAGGAAAGGATCCAGATAGATCCAGGAAACAAACTCCATCCCAGAAAGGAGGCACTCACAGCTCACACCAGGATCACACCAAGTAAGAGAGAACATTTACGAGCACTGATGTGGGCCAGGCATCGTCTAAGTACTTTACAGGTTTCTCTCAACTTATCTTTAAAATAACCTGAAGAGGTAGATACTAACATCATACCTATGGTATGTCTAAGGAACATGAGACACAGAGAGATTAGAGATCACATGCTTAAAAAATTATAAAATTAGGTCAAGATTCATGTTTGGCTCAAAAGTCTCTTCTTGAACATCGCCTTTTATTTATTACATACACATGCAAATGCACACAAATATATATTTATTTAACTCCTGAGCAATTGGTGTCTCTTTCATTTCAAGCTATAGGTTCAGTTCTCTGCAAGCACTCTCACTGTGAAGGGGAAGTACCTGAATACAGTGGGTCCCACTGACATTTACAGTTGCACTCTCTGATTTTGGTAGAGAAAACAAAAAATAATCTTTAAATATGGAACCCAAAGAGGCACTATTTGTGCTCTGATGCCATTCTCTAGCAGGCACATTATAGAACATACTTGCAAACATATCCATCTACAATACTCAGAATATTCTATTACTGCTATAATAATCCAAGGGATAACTTTTTTTTTTTTTTTAATTTTTTTTTAATTTTTTTTTTCAAGGGATAACTTTTTATCCAGACTGTGTGGCACAATTAGAAAGCCTTGCATTGGCCATATACCATAAGTTAAATTACTGCAGCCACATAACCATGCCTGTGCCTGATACATTTGCTTGGGAAAACTAATTTTCTATCAAGCTCTCTCAATAGAGCAACATCGTGTGCTATATTTCTACCCCCATGCACACAAACGATCCACTTCTAAGTCATTGTCTTACTACCCCCATTTTGGAGGTACTCAGCACTTTGTGTTCATAGGAAGTTCTGTGGGAGCAATCTGAATAGCAGGCTGCCTTGACAACTTGGTTCCCAGGCCAATTTACCAGAGGTTCAGGACAGTGGACCTCCACTGTTTCCCAGAAGTTCAGAAGGATATTGCACCTTGACTTTCTGCCAGCCCATGGCTTCCTCCATGCAAGAACAAGGAAAAGTGAATATGTAGCTATGTACGTGATTTATTAACCAGACCAGAGTCAGCTAGAGATACAGCACATTCATAGTGTACTCGAAAATCTCACAAGCTTGCAGGTCCAATTTAACCTTTACTATATCAGGCCATTTTCTTCTCTTTCAAGGTATTGTTCATCAGTTCCAAACTCTCTCCCAAGGTTTTTCCCTCAAGGTAGAACAAACAAGACCAAGTGTACACCCATCTCCAAATCTCCATTTATTCTTTATTTAATTCCCATGTGTGTTTTCTCTTTATATAAACAATTGTGCTTAGTGTGGGTCACATCATCAGAGCAACATGAGGTGGAGTATGTGCAGCACAGGCTGAATAGAGACTTTGAACTCTGTCACAAAAGAGTTCTACTGGCTCTTACTACTCTTATTTATATGATGAAAAGGATGCAGATCCCTTACCAGAGAAGGCATACAGATGACGACAAATAAGCAAATGAAAAGACGATGCTCAACATCGTATGTCACTAGGAAATAGCAAATTAAAACAACAAAATAAAACTGCATGCCTATTAAAACAGCTAAAATTCAAAACACGACAACACTAGCAAGGATGTAGAGCTATAGGAATTTTCACTCATTGCTGGCAGGAATGCAAAATGGTACAGTCTGGAAGACGGTTCGGCAGTTCCTTACAAACTAAACATACTCTTACCATATGATCCAGCAATCACACTCCTTGGCATTTACCCAAAAGAGCTGAAAACACAGGTCCACACAAAAACCTGCACATGAATGTTTATAGCAGCTTTATTCACAATTGCCAAAACTTGGAAGCAACCAAGATGTCCTTCAATAGGTAAATGGATAAACTGTGCTACATTCATGCAATGGAATATTATTCAGTGATAAAATAAATGAGCTATCAAGCCATGAAAATACACGGAGGAACTTAAGCTATCAAGCCATGAAAATACATGGAGCACATTACTGAGTGAGAACGAAGCCAATGTGAAAAGGCTACATACTGTATGATTCCAACTGTATGACATTCTCAAAAAAGTACAAGTATGGAGACAGTAAAAAGATTAGTGGTTACCAGAGATTTGGGGGGAGAAAGGGAGAGATGTAGGGATGAACAGATGAAGCACAGAGGATTTTTAGGGCAGTGAAACTGCTTTGTATGGTACTGTAATGGTCGACACATGTATTGGTGGATATATGTCACTATGTATTTGTCCAAAACCACCCAATGTACATTAGAGTGAACGCTAATATAAACTGAACCTTAATATGAACTACAGACTTTAATTAATAACAATGTATCAATATTGGCTCATCAGTTGTAATAAATGTACCACACTAATGTAAGATGTTAATAATAGGGAGAACTGGGGAGAGAATGAGGCGGTACATGGGAACTCTGTACTTTTTGCTTAATTTCTTAAAAACCTAAAATTGCTCAAAAATAAAGCCTATTAAAAATAATTTTCAAAGGAATGCAGATGAGTTGCCTGTTTTTTTCTCTCCTTGTTTTGTTGCTCTCTCTTATAATGTCTTTCTTTCTTCTCTTACTTTCTGTTCGAGTTTTAGCAGTCATGCATAGCTTCTCCTGAATTTACTGATGTCACTCTATGTGGACCATCTCTCTCTGATGGCTCCTGGAACAAGAGCCCCTCTGAACTTTCTATTACATGTGCCATTTGAAAATTATTGTCCTTATAAAGGAGTGTATTTGTGATTTTTCCCCATCTGCCCCTATTTCACTTCTTTTCTCATAGTATAACTTTGATACAATAATACAGAATCAGTAAAAATGATACCCCAAATATTATGATTTCACATGGTAAACTATGCAGAACACCAGTTAGCTCACTAGTTCTTCTGGAAGATGAGAGGACATCCTTTTGGTTAGGTCCAATGACATAGGAAGCAATAGATTACTTTTGGCATCAACTGTTTTAAGAACTACCAGGTTTCCCCCACTCTTTCCTTATTGGGTTGTTTTTAATTGTTGTATCTCTTCCTCCAAATAGAAGTACTTTTCTTGCTGCTTCGGTAGCTAGGGATTAAATGCAAATGCCTGTATTTTTTCAACATTTTAATGCATTCTAAAGTGTCAAGTGTAAAGTTCTGATGAAGGAAATCAGAAAAAATCTCTATCTTATGACTCACTGGAACCTCTAACTCACACTCTATGATGTTCCTGTGATAGGAAAGATATATTTTCCTGGATGCCACTTCCCCAGTGCTTCTGTCATTAAGGGCCACTCTAATGTGCCTTCATATTAGGAAGCCTAGAGGCTTCCACTCTCCCCTTCCCAGAGAGATCCACTGTCCAGTGTCACCATTCGAACTTAAATCAGAGGCTAAGAGGCTTCATTTCCTCCTAAAAGGATCCAAAGCATATCACACTTCTCCAATAACCTAATCAGAATGTCAGCATCTCATCCCACCACCAGTTCTTTATATAACAATAAAAGGTAGGAAAAGACCTGGGTATGTGTTGCTCTACAGCACTCTTAATGCCAGTCCTGACTGGGGCCTTCATTATTTTGCAAACCAGACAGGTACCTATAATTTGCATAAGGAGTGATCCGTGTTACCACAGTCCATTGAGCTATTAAAGCTTCATAAAACCTGAGCATTTGACTTTTTGGACCAAATAACCAATAAGCTCTTAATGAATTCTGAGCACTAACTGTGCTATGTATGCTAAGAAAGAAGGGTAGGAAAATAAGACATAAACTGTAGTTTGTTTGTTTATTTATTTATGTAAATAATCACCTAAGATGTTAAACAAACTATAAACCACAAACAATTCTACTGTGAAAATATTTAATTTGGAAGGCACTGGTGACAATGTTAACTGCAAGAATGTGAAATTTCAGATTCCCGAGAAATCCCGAGACACTAAACAAAATGAAGTACAAAAATATCTATTTATATAATTCACCCTGAATCTGTGCTCAAAATATTCTGATGGTCTTTGATCCATGCTGTCTACATATAAGTGCCAAACTTATAAGAAAAGACAAGCCTACAGTAAAATAACATCTCTTCCTAGACTTGTTTTATTTGTTTGTCCTGGTGTCCCCTAGTTGGAGAAAACAGATAAGTGTGTTGGATCATTAAAATTCCGTCAAGATATGTCATTTTTAGGAGAGGAAAAGGTAAAGAATGGGAAGAGAACCAATTTTTTTTAATGTTTACTATATTTAGGGTACTGTGCTAGACCCTTTCTATTTACTACCTGTTAAAACTTCACAAATACCCTCTCACTTCAGAACTTCTGTCACCAGTCTAAGGTGTGAAAACAAAATCAGAGAGTTTAAGTAACTTGACTAGTCAGGTAGAGGCAAGATTAAATAGTGATCCCCAAGTCCATGCTCTTTCCATGCCACAATGCTGCCTCCCTTATAACTTGTGGGAATATCTAGCCCTGTAACTAGATCAATTTGTAATTTCTAGTGCATTTACAAGAAAAGATGCTTCAGAGGAAGCTAAAGTCACTAGCCTTGTTCCAGGTCATAAAATTAAGTAACCATTCTATTATATAAGAGAATAATAGCAATAATATAACCTACCATTTATTGAAGTCCTAATACGTATCAAGCACTCTACTAATATATACATGTTACCATGTTTAATCCTCAGAAAACCCCTATAGAATACATAATATTTATCCATACTGGAGATGAAAGAAAAAGATTCAGGGAGATGAAATAATTTCATAGGTCCCATGGATAAAATATTTCAATCCATGTTGTTCCAGATTAATTGACATTGATGCCCATGCTCTGTCCATCCCTATCTCTGCTCCATCTCTATTCTTCATTTAATGAGCAAACTGTGTCACGTTCCAAATTAAGACAAATTGCAAGCACAACTGAAATGCAAAACGCTTTTTTTAAGGATAATGCCACCCTTATGTTACTACTACCTGGTACAACACGCCTCTCTCCTTTGTTATTTAATGAATGGCAGGATTAGGATGGATATTTTTCCATGTACATTGCAGAATATTTTATATTAGTATAAGTACATGAAAGAAAAAGAAAACACTTGTTTTTATTTTAAACTGAGGAAACAAAGTATTATTTTATGTGCAATTAACTATGTAAAGGACACAGTGACTGCCACTAATAGCACTGTCTTGCAATGCATGAACCCCGGTCAAAAGTGTTTAATGTGAGAAGTAATTTTCTTAAGACAAAACTCAACTGTAAATACCCTCATCACCTGATGCTGAAAAAATGGCTACTGTGTATCTTTCTTGGATTTTTTTGTAATTTCTTTATTATAAAAATTAATTCAACTACTTCATTAAGACCTTTTGAAAATATATCTCTATGGCATAAGTTGATAAAAGTTGGTTGTAGTCACTGTCTTCTGTCTGACTCATGTTTCCATCACATTTTGTTCAATGCACTTCATTTGGAATTGCTAGGTGAATATAATTAGTCAAAATTATTATTGAAACAATTCCATATTCAAGAACATTAAAAAGTGAAAAACTGTCTAACACTCACCAGTAACAGTAATTATTCATCTTCCAATAATATAAGTGCTTTAACTCTGCATGTATGAAATATGTTTTTCAAGTATTCAAACAAAGTTACCTTTCCAATGACTGTGGCACAAAACTGTTGAAACATTAACTTTTATATTTTAATATCTTATATTTTGGTTTTTTCTCTGTTGAAAAACAACAGTGTAGTAGAGAGACTTAAATACCACTTGCTTATTCACTTTAGCAATACTATAACTTCTCCACTATCTGGTTTATTATTCAACCAAGTTTCTAGCTCTATCACTCTACTGAAAATGTCTTTTCCCAAAACAGTGTTAATTATCTTACCAGTTCCTCCTCTTACTTGATCTTTTCTGAAATATTTCATAACCCCTTTCCAGACTCTTGGAAATGTTTTATACTTTTTGCCCCCATCCCCTTCATAAGATATCTTCTTCATTTAGCACTACTGGCATTTTCTCTGGACCTGTTCTGACCATACTTTCTCAGGCTCTTTCACTAGTTTCTCTCCCATAGTGACTCTTAAACCTCAATATTCTCTGTGAAGTATTCTGGCCCCTCTTTTCAATATTTTTGTTGTTTTAATGATCCCTCCCACTACCATGCCTTGAAATATTATATATGTATTGAGTTCCAAGCCTATACCTTCAGCCTAACACTTTCTCCTAAACTTCCGACCCATTCACTAATTCCTCTATTAGCTGACTGAATTACTGCTACCTCAAGTTCAGTATATCTGATACTGAGAATTAAACTGATATTCTTTCTTCCCCAACCACAAGAAAACTGTTCTTCCTTCTTTCATATCCTCTGTCTCAATCAACTAACTGTGTGCAGACATGATGCAGATAGCATTAGTTCCACCTCTCCTTGGCAGACACTGTGTCCCCTGCACTCCAAACCTGAGCTAACACTTCTGTCATGTGCCCCCAGCCCTCCTCTACTCATCCTTCACTATAAGTGGTTTGTTCCCCTTTGTCTCTCAGTCCCTCTCCTCACTGACCTCCCAGCCTCTTAATTTACCTTTCTCCCTTCTGGGTGAAGAATATGTCGATCCTCTACTCTAAGGTTATAATGGCTTCCACCTGCTTATATGTTACACTCTAACATCTTTACCATAGTTTGAAGGTTTTCTTACAATCTGGCCCAACTCACCTCATTAGCACTAAATCCTTTCATTCCCACCACATATTCTGGACTTGAGCTGCAGTACTTCTAAGACCTAGGAATACTGTCATGCCTTGCATTTTTATTTTTTCTATCAGCTACACAGCTTCTCTGCTCTCACAGTGTTTTGTTCATGAGTATGGTATGCCATGTTGTAATTGTTGTGTATTGTTCAACTGTAACTTTCTTGGGGGCAGGGACAACAATACCCTAGCCAGCCTCTACCACAATGACTTCAAATAAGTCACACAGTGAGTCCTCAACAACTCTTTGTTGTGACTGACTTAATAAAACATTCATACAATATACCTTATGCATTAAACGTTCATATATATTATGTACATATATATGTATATCTACATTAATATACTATGTATGTGTATAGATGCATACATGTATGTTTATGGTGTATGTATGCGTATATGTGCACATACTTTAGGGCTGAAAAGGCCTTTAAATATCATCTTTTCTAATCAATGAATATCACAAAATAGGAAACCAAGAACTAAAGTTGTTAAATGACCTAGCTAACATTAGCTCATTAGTGACAAACACAGTGTTACAGTTCCTCTCTTAGCTCCTCATCCAGTGTACCTTTCACTACATCACTTTAATTCAATGATCTCATCAACAATGTGATTCCAAATAATCTGCTCTACCAAGACCAAGCTTATCCCACTAGAATCTTGGACTGTTTCACCTCATTTTCTCTCTCAAATCCCTGCCTGCCTCTTTATTTTCATCAAATGAGGAACACTTATGATTCTGTCATCTCTATATCTTCATTTACAGTGTATTCCTCTCCTTTGAATATTCCCTATTTCCTCCAATAACTATTCTCAGTTCCTTTATAGATATGGTAAAGTCTCCTTTCCCTCTGGAAAAAAATAAAGAGGTCATTATTTTGCTCTCCTGTTTAATTCACCATTTTTTTCACCAAGCCAAGGCTCACCATAAAAGAGATCACATTATTCTCATCATACTACCTTATATTTGTACATGCACATAACTTTGAAGTTTACAGATTACTTTCTCATCACTCACTCATTTGATCTTCATAATACTATGAATAGTCAGGAGAAGGTCCCATTTACAGGCAGCTGAATAAACTGGGGGTCAAAAGTTAAGTGACATGCCAACGTTCCTATAGCTAGCAAGAGCTGGAACTGGCACTGGAACCAAGGTCTCCATATCCTTGCTCCTGAGAGCTTTCCACTGTCTTGAACTGTTTATTGGCTTAAGTTCCCACCATGACATTTATATTGACATGTATTGGAACCTCAGATGCTGCACAGTGAATGTTGCCTAGCCTCTTCTTTGATCTGAATTACTGCTTGGCTCTTGTTACTTTAATAGTACAAATTTCAACAGGGCAAGTACTGTTTTGTCCAACACTTACTTACTTGAGAAGCTCTTACCGAGCATCTAAATAACACCATTTAATGGTAAATTATAGTTTGACTAGTGTTTGTTACGACTGAGCTTCTGAAAATTAAAACCATGGCTTCAGCTAAATTAGAGATCTTCTTTATTTTAAATTGAAAAAAATCAATTTGATTTCATCTACATCCACTAATCAACTGATCTTTAAACTGCAAGTGGTAACAAGAATGGCTAACACTAACATCCAAATGGCTTTTCTAAACGTGTGTTTATGTGTGTTATTTCATGCAAGATTCTGAGGCAAATTCTGTACTCTGGCTTTAAATAAGTTTCTATTCAATCTCCTCACTAAGTTGTTAGATAGATGCAACTTCTTTAAAAATTCAGGGTATCAGTGTAATTGTAGAATAGACTGATCTGTCTCTGCATGGGGGGCTACAGACAGCTGAAGCCGGGAAAGAGACACACTCACTGTAACTTGTTTGTGATCCCATGACCAATATATACTTTCCCTCCTGTCTACTGCATCCTTCTCGTAATGTCTAGTCATTGCCAAGAAACTCTTATTCATTCCTAGCACTAAGCAGTAAGAATAATGTTTCCCACTTTCTTCTTATAAACCCGAAGTTTCAGGTCTGCTGAAGAATTCTCAGTGTCCTTTAGAGGAGAAAGGAGCCTCAGGAGAGGCAGTGGTAATTCCTCATTTGGTATTGTTTTCCTGCCTGTCACTGCCTCACACCAGGACCTCTAGTCAGCACTTTGCTGGGAGATTCTGAGGGACAATTAGTTGCTGCTTCTGTTGGCTGGTTGAAAACAAAGCAAAAACTTTTTCAAGGCAGGAGAAGTTAAAACCTAAACATCCTAACAATTGCACACTTTAAAAATCCCTCAATTCGCTCATTAAGAATCGAGCTTCACAAGGTCTCAGTCAGCTCCCTGAAGCCCCATTTGCCTTCAACTGTCAGAACTGCCCTCACTTGGCTTGTTTCCACGTGTCCCACATAAGCTGTACCTTAAATGTAACTCTATATCCATATATATCATGGCACAGAGTGAACTGTTTGCCTAAACACAGAATAAAGACCGGAGTTAAAATGTTTGCTTGCTCTTTGCTAGAAATATATTTAAGAAAGTCCTAATAGAATGAGAACGTCGAGGTTAAAAATATTGCACGTAATTACGAAAGAGCAACGTTGGTTGCCCTCATTAACTACGGAGCTGTGAGAGAAATAGTCCAGTGACTCACTAATGCTTTTTAGTTGTTAGGTTTTTCTTTCCAAACAACATCGGCCATGACCTAATTTGCTTCCTAAGAATGGTACTTTTTTACCTTAGGGTCCCAGTACCCCCGGGTCATCAGAAGCACAGGGGTCCCTCCTGAAGCCCAGCAGTTCCGTAATGTGGACCCAGATAGGAGGATGGGAAGCAGAGGGAACTCCGTCCCACTTACCGGTCTTCCACAGATAGAGGGTGGGTGCCTCCGCCGCGCCCGGCGCCGCAGCCCCGCAGGCGCCCGGGCACAGCAGCAGCGGCAGCAGCGGCAGCAGGACGGCCGGGCGCGGGCCCGCAGCGTCGGGGCTCCGGGACGCCGTGCGCCTCGCTTGCAGCCCCATGCCGCCCGCAGCCGCTCCAGGGTCCAGGTCCGGGACGCGGTTGGCAGGGAATGTTCCTTCGCCCTCGGAATGTCTTCCCTAGTACAGAACGCAAAGCTCTCCCCGCTATTGTTCTTGTCAGATGAAAAGGAGGGAAAGCGCGTTTAACACCAGGGAACAATAGCTTCTGCGGTGGCCGTGGCTGCCGCCGCCACCGCCGCTGGCGGGGATGCTGCTGCCGCTGCCATTCCGCGCAGAGTGGCAGGTCCTAGAGGCGAGGGAGGCAGCCGTCCGCAGGGGGCCCCAGCTGACGGAGCAGGTCCCGAGGTCCGGGAGGCAGCGCAGCCCCCGCCGCTGCCAGCTGGAGAGAGAGGAGGGGGGCGTGAGCCGACAGGAGCACCGAGGGAGCCGCAGGCAGGCGGAGGCGAGACAGCCAGGGCAAGAAAGGAGGCGAGCGAACGCGAGCGGGGGCACCCACAGCCAGCACACCCGCCACAGAACTCCAGTGCACATGGCGCGGTGAAATATGTTTGGACGGATACACCACTAAAAAGAATCATCACCCGACAGGCTTCCGCATGACAAATAACAGGCTCTGAAATTCATCGTCAACCAAGGAGTCAAATGCTAGATCTAGTGGCATGTTCTTCTTAGTATATATTTATTTACGCAAAGCATCAGTGTTTATCATTTATTTGTAAGCCGTGGCTTCTGAATTACTTTATGTGGGGAGCAGTATTTACGATCAGATGTGAAAAACATAGGAAAACAGCAGAGATGTTTACTTGCTGTTGAAAGGCACTTAAACTCTTTTTAAAATCTTTTCTTTTTAACTTAAAGGAATCTATTCCCAATAAAAATATGAGCAGTATTGATCTACGGTTACAAATCAAAGTACCTTGTCTTTTAACAGCCTTTAAAACTGAATTTGTATTAATAAGTATCCACAATGATATCTAATTAGATGGATAACATTTTACAAAAACTAATCATGAAATTATATTTCAGCTATGAAGTTAATAAAAGTGTTATCCCTTTATCTACGCTCTGTCAAAAATATGCTACCTTTAAGGATCCACACAGTTCTGAGTAAAATTAAAGAACAAAGTGAGTTTCCTTTATTTGTGTATCTCCGAATTAGTAAATTCTTTACTTAAAAATCCTTGACACTAATGTCTCTTAACAGTTACTGTAGAAAAATGCCTTTATAATCTATATAATCTAATGTGCTTGGGCCTTTTGTTCTTTGTGTTTTCACTTTCTTAAACCAGTAGTAATAAAGGAATGTGTGTGAAGTCAGACAATGCTTTGCCCTTTCTCTTTCTCTCTTCTCCCCAATACTAACCCTTTACTAATTCATTTCCTAGTAAAACTAAAATAATATCAAGGCATTTAGCCAATTAAAAACTGGGCAAAAAGAAAGCCAAAGAAAACTATTCACATCCGGTCAGCAATATCTGGCCAAATAAAATAAAATTGAAAAAGCAGGAAAACTACTCTATGAATTTGCTCCATCAGCACAGCCAACTCAAGAGTTTAAAATGAGGAAGCTACTGTTTCTGAAAGAGGAAACCTTCCATAAAGCTCTCTTGGGATGTCTGTCGTTTTGCAGATCATTCCAGACACAGCCCTGCTGCATGCATTAGATTAAAAGCAGGTTTTGATCAAATAATTCCCAGGTCCTGCCTATTTAAGTATTCTGACATCAGAGGAAATTAGCAATGTTGAAGGTTGCAAATTTGGTCCTTATTTACTTTCCACTCTGTTAGGCCTCTAAGAGGGAATTAACAGCACAGAGAGCCCTAGCTCTGTGAGTCTGTGATTAGGAGAGATAAACTAGCGTGGATTACTATTTCTTCACTGGTGAAAAATAGGCAACAATCAAAAGATTATAGGTTGATAAGGGATACAAAAAAGGCTGATTCCAACTTATGTATGGCTCCCTAAAGGAGCACTTGTTTCAACAGTTACACCAAAGAAGAAAATACAAAATAGGAATTGTATGGCTTCCTTGGGTCTGTCTTCTTAGGGAACACGCCGTAATACCACTCTACAATGGCAGTGTTTTCCTATCCTGTTTGTTTTTATTTCTCAGCTACTGTTAGGGTGCTAAACCTTAAAATCATCCAATTCTGGCACAGAGAGCATTTAAAATGAAGTACTCTGTTAATCAGCCCATTCTAAGCATTCTTGGGAAGTCCCAGATCAACCCAAGTAAAAACTCATTAAATAACAGAAGACAGAGAATCTAAGGAGTCAAGCTAGTAGAATTTGATGTGCAGGATAATTACTTAGCCCTTTGAAAAGCCATCAGATGCTATACCTAATAGCTTAATGTCAAAAGAAAATTTAAGATTCTGACTTTTATGTTTATCCATAGTTGTGTAATAATTACTCAACTGGTCAAGAGTTTAAACATCATAGCCACAACTTCAAGCATTATATAAAAGAACCAGGGACCATTTCACAACTAGGGTTAATGTTCTGCTGTAGTGTTTGAAGCTAGTCAACAATTGGTTTCCTTCTTTTACTTTCAATTTATACAATGCTTAAAGATCACTCCAAATAACATTACTCAGCCATAAAATCAAATGAAATAATGCCATTTGTAGCAACATGGGTGGACCTAGAGATTATCATACTAAGTGAAGTCAGACAAAGACAAATATGATACCACTTATATGTGGAATCTAAAAAAATGATACAAATGAACTTATTTATAAAACAGAAATAGACTCACAGACACAGAAAACAAACTTATGGTGACCAAAGGGGAAAGGTTGAGAGGGATAAATTAGGAATTTGGGATTAACAGATACATAATACTTTATATAAAATAGATAAACAAGGGCTGACTACACAGTAATGGGAACTGTATTCAATATCTTGTAATAACCTATATTGGAAAAGAATTTGAAAAAGAATAGATATATACATATGTGTATGACTGATTCACTTTGCTGTATACCCAAAATAGTGCAAATCAACTATACTTCAATTTAAAAGTTTTTAAAAAATTTTTAAAGAGTTAATTAAAAAAATCACTCTAGATACATACACATGTACAATTAGTAATAAAGATACCCCTGGACAAGGTTACAGAGACTAAGTCATATAAACATTTGTCTCCACCAATGCCACACATCTGTTCTATAACAATGTCATTATTTCATTTGAGGACAAAAATGTATGGGTCTCTGAGGACACAGAAATGATATATATTTTCAGATACATGTTCCTTTGTGAAAGCTATAGTGTCCAGTCAGATAAATCCTATCAATAAAACTGATAGATTACAAGAGATAGCAAGACATAGCAATCTTTGTTTTCTAGCATATGACATAAATAATACACAAATGTTTAACGACATGATGTCAAAATTTAGTCATGAGAAGTCTCAAAGATGCAGATTAAATTGACCATCTGTACAGCCTGCCATGAAGCATATCGTTCATCATTTTTCGTAAATAACTGTTCAAGTATTAATGAGCCAGGGATATATAAAAGTTTCCAAACCAATGGATGAAAAATGCAAAGCACATGTTTTTTAATATTTAGAAATAAGACAATTCTGAACCTATCACTTCTCATGTGTTGTCCTTTTATCTGTCTTTATTATTTTTGCTATCGTTTCCAAACTCCAGAGAGGGTGGGTGTGTACAGATCTACACATGTGTTACCTCTTTTATTAGAACATAAGCATATAACCATACTTGAAGACCCAAAAGACATACAGACAATGACTTGTAGGGATTAGTACCAGCATTTAAAGTCAATCATCAAAAATTCATTTACTTGACAGAGAGGGAAACTTTTAATGTCATCAGTTTTTATGAAGAAAAACAATGAGTAAATGAAAGAATACATACAAAGTTATTCACAGCTACATAGGGAAGCATCTAAAAATATCCACTTTGAAATAACAACTTAAAATAAATTTCTCTACCTAAATGCATCTTGCCTAATAAAAAAAAAAAAATCACCCAAAGGAATTCTGTTTGTATGGCCTCTAGGTGTCATACTTGATCAACATTTGGGGTAGAAAAAATTAATTTGGGGCTTCTTTCTATTCCCCCCCTTCTTGCCACACCCACGAGATTATTAAAAGATGAAACATTTCCCTTTTTATCTTTGTAATAAGTAGCCACAAATTTTACTTTCCCAATTCTGACTCTAATATTCACCATTTATTTTCTTTCCAATTCCTTTTCTTTATAACTACTTTGTTAGTTGGTTAGTTGATTAGTTTGCTGGTTTGTAAGTATATGCAGTGAGAGGAGGGGAGATTCTAAATTTCAAATAGTTTTACAGAAAGAAAATAAACCCCATGGTTTCTCCATTTTACTCAAAACTAAACCTGTTTGGAAACAAAAACAATCTGCTATGAATAATCAGATTCCTTGTTTTGAGTGTCAGGTAAAAAGGTACAGTATTTTGGTTCAGATCCTTCTAGGTTTGGGGAATGGATCACTTACTGTAAGCCTTACAGTAAGGATCCCATCCTCGGTGGTATGTGAGGCATCAACAGTCCCTGACACAATGCAGTACCCCAATCGTTAAAACATTTCACCAGGGGTTCACTTGGGAGAATGCTTCCACACAGAACACCCAGGCCAAAGCAATGATTCAGGTATTGGAAAGTGCAGAGGAATAATGTATACAAACGCAATAGAATTGACTAGCTATCACTAGTTGTGTTGGTCCTACAGATGGATAATGAAAAGGTACCGACCTTTAACAAACAATTGAAAACTAAATATGAAGGAAAGGAGCCCTTAAAAAGAGACCCTTGTCTCCTGCAGAGGCAGAGTAAAAAAAAAAAAAAAAAAAAAAAAAAAGTTGAAGATCAAATTAAAACTTAATAGTTAAGAGTTGACAACTGCAAAGATAACTGAATGATCAACTGAGGCAAGTTTGTTATGAAAAGATCAGGGTCTGCTTAGGAAAACCTGGAATCTGACACATGGACAAGTTTCTCTGGGTCAATGCGCATGTCTTTGGTTCCCTGGACTCCTCTGAACTCTCAAAGCCTTCAACGGCAGCCCACCTCTCCCTGTTAAGTACTGGCATACCGCCTTTCCTAGTTTTCAGGCTGCTAGCTAGGATTAAGTTGCAGCGTTAAGTCAGTCTAGTCATGTTGGGTCTGTTAAGAGTAAAAGGACTACACAGCAAAGGAGCTGCCAGAATTAGTTAGCAGCTAACTACTGGTAGGAGCCAGAAGACTATTCAGGAGGCTTGATTTTGAGAGTGTTTGATTAGGGGCCAGAACATACAGGGATAGAGAGTTTATTAACTTGGAGAAAGACTCCATGGGTATAGAATTTAACACTCTGCCAAGGACTGAAAGGGATGGTGCAAACTGGTGGTTCCTAGAAGCCTGGAGAAACACTGATGGAAAGTGAAATGTCAGGGAAGGAAGACAGGGAAGGAAGGGACATGCTGGAGTAGATACATTATGTAAGGAAAAGGAAGACCCAAGACAGGATTATGCTCCTCCAAGGGGACACACAGAGACCACACCAATCACCAAGGCCTTCAGAAATGTACTGGTAAGAAGGACACCAGCATCACTGAGTTCCATGGTGGCTCTTTGCACGCCACCAGTAGAAGAGGTGGTCACATAGGTTTAAGTCTCTGACCCATCTGAGTTAATTTTTATGCATGGTATGAAGTAAAGTTCTAAACTCATTATTTGGCACAAAGATACTCAACTGTCCCAGCACCATTTAAAAGAGTGTTATTTTTCTCATTGAATAGTCTCAGCACTTTGTAATAAAAAATCAACTGACCATTAAGGGAATGGTTTACTTTTGTTCCACTCCAAGGCATATCTCAGAGATACTGCAGGTTCAGTTTCAGACCATCATAATAAAGCAATATCACAATAAAGGGAGTACAGGAATTTTTCTGCTTTCCCAGTGCCTAAGAGTCATCTTACCCTATACTGTAGTATATGAAATAGCATTATGTCTTTTAAAAAGTGTACATACCTTAATTAAAAAATAAAAATACTTTATTGCTAAAAAATGCCAACCACCATCTAAGTCTTCAGCAAGTTGTGATCTTTTTTATCATAGTAACATCTAAGATCACTGATCACAGGTCACCATAACAAATATGATAGTGAAAAAGTCTGAAGTATTACAAAAGCTATCAAAATGTGACACAGTCATGCAAAGTGAGCAAATGCTACTGGAATAATGTCACTGATTAAGACCTGCTCCACGGAGAATGGTAATTTGTAAAAAATGCAGTATCTGCAAAGCACAATGAACCACAGAGCACTAAAATGAGGTATTGCCTGTATTCCTATCTTTATGCTCATACCACACAATCTTGATTTCTTTAGCTTATACTAAGTTTTGAAACTCAATAATGTAAGACCTTCAACTTTTATCTTTCTCAGAAATGTTTTTACTATTCAAGGTCCTTTGCATTTCCATATCTATTTTAGGGTCAGCTTCTCAATTTCTACAAATTGCCTACTACAATTCAGATAGAGGGTGCAATGAATCCACAGATCAATTTGAGGTGATCAGCCATCTTAACAATACTGAGCCTTCCCATTCATAAACAGGAATGTCTCTCCATTTATTTAGATCTTCATAAATTATTTTCATGACTATTTTATACTTTTCAGTGCAGAATGGACTTATTTTGTTAAATTATACCTGTTTCATTGTTTCTGACATTCTTGTGAATAGAATTTACTGAATTTCACTTTGAATTGTTTATTGCTAAAATACAGAAATCAAATTGATTTTTACATATTGATTCTATATCCTGCAATCTTGCTTAACTCACCTATTAGTCTAATAGATATTTTCCAAACTTGAGATTTTTTAACATATAAATCTGCCATCAGCAGATAGACATCTCTACTCCTCATTTTTCAATCTGAAAGCCTTCATTTTTATTATTATTACAATTACTGTTACTGTAATTGTTATTTTGCCTGTTACACCAGCTAAAGCTTCCAGCACAAGGTTAAACAGAAGTGGAGAGAGCTCATATCCTGGCTTGGTACCTGATCTGAGTGAGAAAATATTCAGTCTTTCTCCATTAACTATGATGTCAGCTATAGATTTTCATAGATGCCATTTCCATTTCTAGATTGAGAAAGTTCCGTTAAATTTTTAGATTGTTGAAAGTTTTTATCAAAGATGGGTGTTGGATTTTGTCAAATGATTTTTGTGCATCCTTTAACTGTCTTATAGCCTTTAATTGATCAATACATTCTATTAATTGATTTGATTTTTCAGATGTTAAATCAACCTTGCATTCCTGGGACAAACTGCACTTAGTCATGGTGTATAATCCTTTATGTATGTTACTAAATTTGATTTTCAAATTTGGTTTAGGTTTTTCCTTCTATATTCATTAGGAATATTGGTCTTGAGTTTGTTTAGTTTTTCTTGTTGCTGTTACTTGTGATGTCTTTTTTTTTATATATATATATACAGCAGGTTCTTGTTATCTATTTTATACATATTAGTGTATATATATCAATCCCAGTCTCCCAATCCATCCCACCACCATCACCCTGCCCCCACTTTCCCCCCTTGGTGTCCATACGTTCGTTCTCTACATCTGTGTCTCTATTTCTGCCTTGCAAACTTGTTCATCTGTACCATTTTTCTAGATTCCACATATATGTTAATATACGATACCTGTTTTTCTCTTTCTGACTTAAATTCACTCTGTATGACAGTCTCTAGGTCCATCCACATCTCTACAAATGACCCAATTTCGTTCCTTTTTATGGCTGAGTAATATTCCATTGTATATATGTGCCACATCTTCTTTATCCATTCATCTGTCAATGGGCATTTAGGTTGTTTCCATGAGCTGGCTATTGTAAATAGTGCTGCAATGAACATTGTGGTGCATGTGTCGTTTTGAATTATGGTTTTCTCTGGGTATATGCCCAGTAGTGGGATTGTTGGGTCATATGGTAGTTCTATTTTTAGTTTTTTAAGGAACCTCCATACTATTCTCCATAGTGGCTGTATCAATTTACATTCCCACCAACATGCAAGAGAATTCCCTTTTCTCCACACCCTCTCCAGCATTTGTTGTTTGTAGATTTTCTGACGATGCCCATTCTAACTGGTGTGAGGTGATATCTCATTGCAGTTTTGATCTGCATTTCTCTAATAATTAGTGATGTTGAGCAGCTTACTTGTGATGTCTTTATATGGCTTTGGTATCAGGATAATTCAGCCTTCATAGAATGCATTGGGATGTGTTCCTTTCTCTCTTATTTTTCAAAGTTTGTGAAGGACTGTATGAGTTCTCCTTTGAATGCTTAGAATTCACTACTGACACCATCTGGGCCTGGACATTTCCTTCATGGAATGATTTTTAATTACTATTTCAGTTTCTTTACTTGTTATAGATCTACCCAGGTTTTCAACTTCTTCTTCCATAAGTTCTGGTAACTGTGTTCTAGGAATTTACCCATATCATGTAAGTTGCCAAATCTGTTAGCAAAAGTTTGTTCATAATAATCACACAAAATCGTTACATTTATATAAGGTTGCCTTCTCTTTTAGGAGATCATAATTAGAGGGGAGAGAGAGAGAGAGAGATGAGCAAGTATCTTGGTATGGGCTGAACTGTGTTCCCCCAAATTCATATGTTGAAGTCCTCACCCCCAGTACCTCAGAATGTAACTGTATCTGAAGAAAGAGTATTTAAAGAGATAATTAAGGTTAGATGAGGTCATTGGTGTGGGCTCTAATTCAATATGACTGGTGCCTTTATAAGAAGAGGAGAGGCTTTCCTGGTGGCGCAGTGGTTGAGAGTCCGCCTGCCGATGCAGGGGACACGGGTTCGTGCCCCAGTCCGGGAGGATCCCACATGCCACGGAGCAGCTGGGCCTGTGCGTCCGGAGCCTGTGCTCCGCAACGGGAGAAGACACAACCATGAGAGGCCCGCGTACCGCCAAAAAAAAAAAAGAAGAGGAGAATAGGACACAGACATGCAGGGAGGAAAGACCATGTGAAGACAAAGGGAAATGACAGCCGTCAACAAAACAAGTAAAAATGCCTCAGAATGAAATCAACCCTGTGGACTTCTTGATCTTGGACTTTTAGCCTCCAGAATTGTAAGGAAATAAATTTCTATTGTTTAAGCCAGAAAAAAAATTTTATATAAGGTTGGTACTGATTTCTCCTCTCTCATTCCTGATTTTGGTGATTCATATCTATTTTCTTTTGTCTTAATCGACCTAGTTTAAGGTTTGTCTTTTTTTTCTATCTTTTCATAAAACATCTGGTTTCTTCGATTTTTCTCTATTGATTTTCTTTCTTTTAATTCATTGGTTTACACTCTAATTTTATAATTTCCTTTCTTCTGTCTTAGGCTTAATTGCTTTTTTTTTTTTTCTCATTTCTTAAGGTGGAAACTTAGGTTACTGAGGCCTTAGGTTACTTAGGTACTTAATTAAGTTACTTACTGAAGTTAAGTAGGCCTTTCTTACTTTTTTTTTTTTTTTTTTTTTTTTTGCAGTACGTGGGCCTCTCACTGTTGTGGCCTCTCCCGTTGCGGAGCACAGGCTCCGGACGCGCAGGCTCAGCGGCCATGGCTCACGGGCCCAGCCGCTCCGCGGCATGTGGGATCTTCCCGGACCGGGGCACGAACCCGTGTCCCCTGCATCGGCAGGCGGACTCTCAACAACTGCGCCACCAGGGAAGCCCCTTACTTTTTTTAAAGATTTTTTTTGATGTGGACCATTTTTTTAAGGTCTTTATTGAATTTGTTACAATATTACTTCTGTTTTATGTTTTGGTTTTTTGGCTGTGAGGCATGTGGGATCTCAGCTCCCCGACCTGGGATCAAACCTGCACCCCCTGCATTGGAAGGAGAAGTCTTAACTACTGGACCACGAAGGAAGTCCCAATCTGTCTTATTTTTTGACGCAGGCTTAAAGCCAAAAAAAATTCCCTCCTAAGCACTGCTTATCTGCATTACATTCAGTTTGATATGATGTGTTCCATTTCATTCAGTTCAAAATATATTTTTAATTTCCCTTATGATTTATTCCTTGTTCTGTGACTATTTTTGTGTGTGTGTGTGACTTATTTTTAAATGTATTTTTTATTTCCAAATATTTGAGGGTTTTCAAGATCTATTTCTGGTGGTAAGTCTAATTTACTGGTGTTAAGAATAAACTTTACATGATTTCAAGTTTTTTACATTTATTGAGCCTTGTTTTGTGATCCAGCTTGTGGTCTATACTGAAGAATGTTTCATGCACACTTAAAAGAAAATGTATTCTTCAGACATTGGGTGAAATGTTCTATAAAGTTCAAGCTAGTTGATGTCACTGCTCAGATGTTCTATATCCTGGCTGATTCTCTGTCTAGTTGTTTTATCAACTATTTAGAGCACATTATTGAAAGCTCCTGATATTATTGTTGATTTGTCTACTTTTCCTTTTAATTCTGTCAGTTTTTTAATGTCATATATTTGGGAGCTCTGCTGTTAGGCATGCACACATACATTGTTTTGTTTTTCTGATGCACTGACCTACCTCATTAGAACATGTCCTTTAATGTCTCTATCAATTTTCCCTTGTTGTGAAGTCTATTTTTCCTGATAATATGGCTAGCCCAGCTCTATTATGGTTGCTGCCTGCATGGCGAATATTTTTTCTATCCTTTAACTTTCAACCAACTTGTGTATTCAGATCTAAGGTATATTCTTGTAGACCACATATGGTTGAGTTTGTTTTTTATTCAGTCAAATACCTTTGCCTTTCAATTGGTTTTTGGTTTATTTGCACTTAATGTAATTATTTATATGGTTATATTTACATCTGTTATTTTGCTATTTATTTTCTACTTGTCTTATATCTTTATTAAATTATAGTTTTAACACATAATTCACATATCATAAATGCACCCATTTAAATACAATTCACTTTGTTATAAAGCAGAAACTAACACACCATTGTAAAGCAATTATACTCCAATAAAGATGTTAAAAAATAAATAAATAAAGATGCTATGATGATCCATGTACAACAAAATAAATAAATAAATACAATTCACTGGTTTATTCACACAGTTGGGCAACTATCACCACCGTGTAATTTCACAACATCTTCCTAAAGCTAAAAAAAAAATCGCAAACCCATTATCAGTTACTCTTCTTCCCCCAAACTCTGGCAACCACTAACTTTCTGTATCTATGGATTTACCCATTCTTGACATTTTACATAAATGGAATCATACAATATGTGGCCTTTTGTGAATGGCTTCTTTCACTTAGCATACGTTTTCAAGGTTCATTCTTGGTATATCATGAATCAGTACTTCATTGTTTTTTCCGGTTCGGTAATAATTCATTATATGAATACATTACATTTTCTTTATCCTTTAATCAGTTGATAGACAACTGTGTTGTTTCCACATTTTGGCTATTATAAATAATGTTGCTACGGACATTTACATACATCTTATATATTTTTTTTCCCTCTGTTCCCCTTTTATGCCTTCTTTTGTGTTTTTGTCATACTATTCTAACCACCCAGGGTTTTTTAAAATAATTTTTTGAGTTACTCTAAAGACAACAATATCTACCTATGTCAGCTTTTCACTATATACTGTTGAATATTAACTTAATTCCCAGGAAATATAGCATCTTTTTTCTAACATGTCCCCCTTTTCTCCCCTATGTTATGTGATCTATACATGGTAAAAAACCAACAAAACAGTATTAATAATACTTTTGTATAAAATCTTATATATTTTAGAAAGGTTAGGAGAAAATATGAATAAATATATGTACAGGCTCTTTCATATTTAATAACATGTTTACCATTTCTGACACTCCTCATTTTTTCAAGTAGGTTAGAGTTACTCTCTGGTTTCATTTTCTTTCAGACTGATGGACTTCCATTAGTAATTCTTGGAAGGCTGGTCTGTTGGTAATTAATCCTCTCAGACTTTGTTTAGCTGGTAATGTGCTTACTGCATCTTCATTCTTAAAGGATGCTTTTGCTGAGTAAAGATTTCTTGCTTTACAGTTTTTGTTTTCTCTCAACTCTTTGAACATAAGATTCTGATGTCTTTGGGAAACCATTGCTCCTGATGACAAGTTAGCTGTTAGTCTTATGATGATATTGAACCAGGTCCATTTTGCCCAATAAACAGCAAGCCAAAATGCTGAGATGCCAAGGTTTGCAGCAGAGAGTTTA
Source organism: Physeter macrocephalus (assembly GCF_002837175.3). Lineage (NCBI taxonomy): Eukaryota > Metazoa > Chordata > Mammalia > Artiodactyla > Physeteridae > Physeter > Physeter macrocephalus. The sequence goes on from NC_041218.1 coordinate 66,950,574, forward strand.
TTCGCAAGGCAGCCAAGAGAGGAGATGGGAGAACAAATCTCACATCTGCCTCCCCAAAGGCAAGAAGCTCCAGGTATTTATGGGATAATGAATAATGAAGCAGGGCGGTTTGAGGCATGGGGAGCATGGGGAAAGGTGATTGGGAAAAGGTGCTGTAATCGTTATTCTGCGAGGGTGTTACTAAGCTACAGACCTATGCACGTTCAAAAGGTCACTGAGAGGATACTCAGGCTTGCTCAGTTGAAGGATCAGAGGTCCAATCTTAACCAGCTCAGTTGGAACTAAAGCAGCTGACTCCAAGTTCCTAGAAAACAACTCAGGCAAACAGCCTATTGCTTTGGCTACATACTGCGTGGAGGACATGCAAGTCTTAAAATGACTTTGATTAGTGAAGGAAGATGAAATGGATTTAACCCATGGTTTCAATTGTGGTTCCTTTGCACTTGATGAGTCTTTTTTCACTTAATGTTTTATGATAAATTCTTATTGTATTTGATGTAGATCTCTTATTTTATCTGGGCTTTGTTGAGGTTCTTAGGTGCTTAGGTAAATGTTTCTCATCAAATTTCGTAAGTTTTGAGGGCTATTTCTTCAAATACATTTTTTCCTGTTCACTTCTCCCTCCTTTCATTCTGGATTTCCATGACCTATTTGTTGGCATGCTTGATGCTGGCTCACAGATCTGTGAGGCACTGCTCATGTTATCTTTTTTCTTTCTCTCTATTCATCAAATTAGATCATTTATACTGATCTATGTTCCAGTTTACTGATTCAATGGTTCTACTTTCCAGGAACCTAGGGTACTTCCATCTTTTGACTCAGGATTTCAACATGTATCCTACATGTTTGCCTCTGAAGGAAAGCAGAGGGCAAGAGAGTGCTACAGTTCTAGGAGCTGTCTACATTATTTCTCTCTACATATCACTGGACAAAATGATACCATATAGCCACAACCTAACTGCAAGGGAAGCTGGGAAATTTGTCTCCCAGTATGCCCAAGATGAAGAAAATGGAATAGATTTAATAAATACATAGCAATATCTCTACCATAGATTCCTACATTCAGGCAACTGTGTCACCCAAAAGACTTTATTATTTTTCTTTGTCTGATTACCTAGATGTCATAACCCTCTACATGTTTCCAGGTCAAACTGTTGAGCACATAGGTAGACAGTAGATTAATAATCATTGAAATGTAGAAATTGGAGTCTACTCTCTAGAGAGCTGGCAGTGATTAAGATGGCAATGGTAGACCTCTCAGGGTTTAACTTGGCCAAATAAGAAAGAAAATTCACAATGAAGGCAGGCTGGGAGTGATTACTTCATAAAAGGTAAAACGATGGATTGAACCTAAGAGTTCTCTCTGCTTCATCCTCAAACCCCACTAAAACATGAACAGAAGAATTTTAAAAGTATAAAACACATAAGGCTGAAGAGAATAGTAGAGGGAAAAAACCCTGCATCTTTAATAAAAGAGGTAAATAGATAGTGGTTTCCTATGCTGCATTACTCCTTTAACTCTATATTTGAACAGGTTTTTGTGACAGGTTATCAGGCTTCACTTCATAAACCCTCACATATCATTCATATAAGCTACAATGTGAATGGCTCTCTCTGGGTTGTACAACATGACAGCCCTTCCTCACTCCACCTTCAGAGTATGAGATGCCTCTGATTTCTGACTCTTCCTGATAAATATATTTGCTTTACTCTTTGACACATATAGGATCTCAGCTTCCCTTAGTCTACTGAGTCATTTTAAAAGTTTCTCCTGATTGAATTCTCAATCTTTTTCTAAAATTTTTTGACACCACTATTTTGTACTATCTCCTCTCCATTATATTTGGCCTTACGTATTTATACATTTTAAACTCTGCTATTGACGTTTTAGTGGGGTTTGGGGATGAATCAGGCAGTACCCTTATGTTCAACCCATAATGTTTAACTGGGAGTCAATTAAACTCCAAATGAGTCAGTTCATTTTCTTTTTTTATTTTTCTTCGAATCAACTATGAAAACAAACTTTAATATTTAATTGATGCTCGTTACTTTCATATGTTAAACATCAGCTAAACCTTTCACATCAGAAGAAATAAGTGGGAAGGGTATCATTATGTGACAATAGAAAAAAATAACAGTTTAACAACTTTCCCATTTACTTAGTGATAAGTTTAAAAGTAGGAGGATACCGGACTTCCCTGGTGGTCCAGTGGTTAAGACTCCGTGCTTCCACTGCAAGGGGTACAAGTTGGATCCCTTGTCGGGGAAGTCCCTCATGCCACGAGGTGAGGCCCCAATAAAAGAAGTAGTAGGATACCATAATCTCCCTATACATTGTGTTGCCCAAATTGGAGATAGCTTTCTGAAAATCAGTGGTTTTGTAGAGAACACCTGCACTAAAAATATAATAGACACAAATATTCGTCCAATTTGAATTTATTTAGAGTAGTAGAAGGTCCACAAAATAAATGCATGAAAAGTTCTTATGAAAAAAAGTACTTATGAAAAACTGGAAAACAATTTAAATAAATAATTCAACTGACTAAAATTTAAAGGAACTTTTTTTTTAAGTAATTAGAAAGAAACAACCGTACCCAAGTGTTCTAGAACCGAATGTGCAGAACGAATGCAAGTATAATACTTCCCTAAGAAAAAAATGAATCTTGGCATATACGATTATCTGTAATAGAACTAAAAAACTCAAGCTTGTCCTTGAGATAAAATTTGTTATATAAAAGTTACGTTTGTTTTTTTTAATGACAATTTTTGACAGTCTTGCTACTGATATTTTAAGTTGACACATCTTTCTTTGCTAACAGAGTGGCCTTTCTTTATACTTCTGCTTAGTAGGTGGTGAAAAGAGACCAGCTATTCAGGCCTCCCTGGTGGCACCGTGGTTAACAATCCACCTGCCAATGCAGGGGACACAAGTTCAAGCCCTGGTCCGGGAAGATCCCACATGCCAAGGACCAACTAAGCCCGTGCGCCACAACTAACGAGCCTGCGCTCTAGAGCCCACAAGCCACAACTACTGAGCCTGCATGCCACAACTTCTTAAGCCCGTGCGCCTAGAGCCCGTGCTCCACAACAAGAGAAGCCACTGCAATGAGAAGACTGCGCACCACAATGAAGAGTAGCCCCCACTCTCCGCAACTAGAGAAAGCCCAAGCACAGCAACGAAGACCCAATGCAGCCAAAAATAAATCAAATAAATTTAAAAAAAAGAGAGACCAGCTATTCAACACATCTTGGCATTCACATATGTAAGATGCATTCATTTTTATAGAGTAAGATATGTTTACATCTTATATACCGTGCATTATAATGCAATAAAAATACCTACAGTTATGCTGAATTCATCATTTGGCAATGAAAATCAAGCTCAATGTAAGATGAAGATATAGGACACTTTAAGAAAAAAGCAAATGTCAGTAAATTAACTCCATCCATTGTACTACCCTGTGGCGACAGCAGACGTCACTACCAATTTTCTCAAGCTGCTAGTACACGTTTATAGCTGAAAACAGTATGAAAAGCTTTCTAATTAATTGCTACTGGCAGATCTGCTACTTCCAAAAGCTTTTCCCTTGAGATACAGATGCTAACCTGTCTTACTATATGACAATTGCATCCTTTTGCAATTTACAAAGAAAATAATTTTTCTTTCATTTGCTAATCGGTGGCACAGAAAATGTTCCAGATCCCAGAAGGTGATAAAGGGGACAAAAAGGTATTTAAAATTTGTTTTCCTTTCTAAGCTGAATAATGGGTTGAGGACTGCCAAGTTTTGGCTGAACGATAGCTCACCATGCAATTTTACTTTACTCAACCGAAAAGAGATGAACATAAGCAGCTTAACTGGGATGTGAATAAAAGCAGTACTTCAAAACTGTACTAGCAAACATGACTATTTAATCGACAACATATCTCATTTACCAAATTTTTGTAAGGTCTCAATGTAAGAGGGTTGAGAGTGTGGACAAAATGCCCTTATAAACACGTGTCTCTAAATGAAAAGTGATAGAAACTACATTTTGCAGCTGTTTGAATATTCTGAAATTTTTACATTTTTAGTCCAAAATAAAAATAAGAAAATAACACTGACAAGAGCAACACTATCAACATCATGCAAGACAAATATCTAGATTCAGGCTCTTCCCAGGGCTTTTTAAGTCATGACCCAAATGTGGCTGTGAAAGTCCATTTTAACACAGTTTTTTTTTTTTTTTTTGTGGTATGCGGGCCTCCCTCTGCTGTGGCCTCTCCCGTTGCGGAGCACAGGCTCCGGACGCGCAGGCCCAGCGGCCATGGCTCACGGGCCCAGCCACTCCGCGGCATGTGGGATCCTCCCAAACCGGGGCGCGAACCCGGTTCCCCTGCATCGGCAGGCGGACGCGCAACCGTGGGATCCTCCCAAACCGGGGCGCGAACCCGGTTCCCCTGCATCGGCAGGCGGACGCGCAACCGCTGCGCCACCAGGGAAGCCCTAACACAGTTTTTATGTGATCTCCATTATGTCCTTCAAATCAAACCTTTGTTGAAAATTGACCCATTCAACCAATGGGAAAATGTTTACTGAGTGCCTACTATGTGCCAAGCACTGTGTCAAGCTCTGGAGATACAGTGACTCACATATACATCATGCAACACTCACTGAGACTTCATGTACGCATGGTACTGAGCTTGGAAGGGTACAGGCTAGCCAAACTTCCATGTCCCTCGACCACAGGACAACATAATACATATGATAGCATTACATACACAAAGATAAAATGTAAAATGAATCAAGAGAAAAGCCCATTAATATATCAACACCCAGGGTACTGTTAGGCACGTAAATAACTAACAGTGGGCCTTATCCGCAATCGATACTTTGCAGAGTAAACCGCTCCAGACACGCAGCCCCCATAGCATGTAATGAGCAGAAACTTCAGGCTCTCTGTGTTGTCATTGCAGATGTTTGGATCCTGCTGTTTTCACATTCTGCGTGGCTGCGATGACTGTACTTTCTTGGCAGCCAAAAGGGAAGCTTGCTCCGGTTTCTCCCATAACAAGATAAGGACAAAACCTAGAATCCATCTTATTTTCTCCCCATGTGACTGAAAAGGAGTGTTGGTGGGGGCAGGAAACATCACTGACAATGGCTAGTGTGGAAGAAAAACACCAAAACAAACTATAAAAAGGTATTAACTCAATGGGTTTAAATTACAAGAGATTTCTCTTTCGTAAAATGCAACAAAGACTCACACCCAACTGTATTTCACTATCTCATTATGCAATTATGGGGGCTACTAATGGTTTATATACTCTTAGAAAAAAATAAGTTTCACAGAATAAAAAGAGAGTAGTAGAGATTTTTAAATGGGTAATATGTTGTTAACATTATCACAGATGTTATTTTTAATGAATAAGAGTACTAATGTATTTCACTCTTCCAGATCACACAAGTACAAAGGAGCACCACTGTTAGCCTATTTATAATAACTATTTTCTTAATATATTCTCATGAAATTCCTACAAGTGTATACATTTATCCCTGACATAATATGGACTACTTCAGTAGTTTTCCATGAAATTTTAAAACCTCCTGCATTATACTGCTTCATATTGGACTGATAGCCACCATATTCTTCAGTCGTTAAAGAGTCTGCACCACACCATAAATAAAGCTAATGCTTGCCTCTAAGCAATAAGTAATTAAAATGAATACTAAACATTTGCTTTACAGCATGTTTTTCTTCTCTAAATTATGATTTTTGCAACATTTTTAATGTCGTTCATTTTTATTGCATTGCAAAAGTGAGATCATATTCTTCGTATGTACTTCATTATCTCATTTGATTGGGTTTTAATTCCTGCAACATACAACAAAGGCTGATGTGCCTTTTGCAATTTGAAAACTGTGGTTGCATGCTGAGAATAATTAGCTTCACTAAGGCAGAACAAATGATTTCTTTGCAAAACACCAAGTGTGTGTTTCAACAGATAATTGCAGAATACCCAAGTTATCGTGGGACTTACAGTATAGTGGTTACTTTGAGTTTAATTAATATTTTTGTAATCTTAATTCCCTAGTGACTATGTGACCCAGAGATTATCATATTGTTGTTTTTGAAATCTGGAGCTGAGGAGACTTTCTCAAATTGGTTCATTTTATTTGTCAGTTTTCATTAAAATACTTATGAAAAATATTAATATTATTTACATCTAGTCATAATATATGCAAAATTTCATTATTGGCTGTGGCTACCAGAATGGTAGTAGGCTATCTTTCCTGCCCCATTCACCCTGAAATGTTGAAGATCTTTTATGAATCCAATAGAGAAACACTTAAAAGTAACCAGATTAGTTGAGTTTTCTACTTAATTTTACTGAGATAATATAAATGTGGTAATTAAATCCCACAAATCAATTTATACTAAAGAGAACTCATTTAGTAATAGCAACAACAGAGAAATCTATAATTTCTTGTGATTAAGAGGTTAATCTTCTTTAAACCAGTAAAATCTGCACTGAAAGCTTCATTCAATTGTTTATATTTTAGTTAAGATTCTTATTGAGTTAACGATTACTGCAGCACCTTAAGTGGAAACATTAAACAGAGTTCACTACACAGCAAAAAGGTCATGAATGCATACTGCTCTGAAATTAAACCTTACTTTCATTTCCCTACATGGCTGCAGGAAACTTAAGCTGCTGCTGAATTACAGAGCCATCTAGTAACTTATAATTCCAGTTATCAATGGCCTGACAAGTCTAATTCCAAGCAAGAGTCCCCTTCAACTACTCCAGCCTCACTACAAACAGATTCATCCTCTAAAATGTCTCTGGAATAAGCAGGTAAATACAAGCTTTAAATGTTTTAAACTTTATAGTCTATATTGACTTCTATGGCATCGTTGGCAGATAGACAATGAAACTATTATCAAATTAAGTTTCATTCTATATCTACAATTTTAATCCTCAATATTAACAAGCTTCTGTTATTTATTTGATTGACACAGAAGGAATGCTTTTAAAACCTAAGAAATTATTCTCCTTTCCTTGCTTTGAGACTACTGAATCACCAAAAAGTTTAGTACCTTTTGTAAAGTGAGTTTTATCTTCAGAATTGTAACTCTGACTACAATTTTGAAATGCAAACAGGCAGCGTTATATAGATGCTCTTAATATATCTACAAGTTGTTAATGTGCACACCACCCCAGTTAGCAAATACAATAAAAGGAATGAAAATTACTTGAAGATTATTGAAACAACAGTGAGAGAAAAAAAAAAGGATTCAGCAAAAACAAACTTGAGTTCAAAGACTATGAAATTCCAGGAGTATTAAACAGCTTGCCCAAGAACATTGCTTTATTTTTATTCAACTTTTTAGAGACTGTTTATCTGATAACGTGTTCTTTACATGCCCAAGCACCACTGAGATTTCCAAATTAATTTTTGCAGTAAATTATTTTGATTAGAATCAAGGTATTATATCTTGGAATATTTAAAATATTCATATTTCACTTAGATTTAGGGACAAAGAACTATGAAACTCATTTTCTCCTAGTAATAGCTTTCAAGTAAAGTCCTTTTCCTTTTTGTTTGGCAAGCATGTAACTTTGACATTGCTTTTTTTCCCTTCTCTCACTCAATTCCATCTCTGCCTTGTATTGGTTAGATCAGGTTCAAAATTATATCTATTTCATTTAATAAATATGAATTCAAAAGAGGGTTAAAAATAGGAATGTTCACCAAAATAGTGTACCATTACAGTAAAAGTTAATTTTTGTTGCAAACCAAGTTTAGTTACCTTAGCAACCTTTTTATTTTATTTTTTATTTTTTAACCCTTTATTTTAAAAGTTCAAAGTCAATCAAACTCTATTAAGAGAATATAATTGGAAAACCATGGCAATTTACTACTAAAAATATCATGATGCTGAAGTAATTTAATCATGTGTTTAGAACTGGTGATGCCACTGACAAATTATTAAGGTTTCACATAAAAAGTTGATGGTTACTGCTCAGAAGTACTTAAGTGACAGTAAAAGTGGGACTGTGTTTTTTCATATGTGGTAAGAGAAGACTGATCTGGTTGTAAACCAGTGAAAGGATATAGTAAGAAATATTATTTTATCCCCTATAAAGTAGTAAATATCACCCAAATCCTTCACTTTTTATGTACTAGTTGGGGTATCCTATCTTTCTACCATTCAAAATCAAATATTAACCAATATTTAACTATATAAATTACACCCTTCCCACTCTTGCTTCCACCTGATTCACAGAAATATATTTTATTTTAAATAAAACAATGGAGACAAATCATACTAATGGAGAAAAACAGCCTGATGTGAAGCTGGATGGAGGAGCGGAGTCTTGCAACAAGACACATTCTTTCACCAACTTCCCTAAATTCACTTACAATTTAATGTAATTAACATATGGAGTTATTAATATATCATTTGGATTTGCATTCTTTTCCTTGTTTCATTTGAAGCCAGCACAATACAAAGATATAACAGTAATAATTAAGATTTCACTTTTTCCTCAGGATTGCTTTGGCAATTCTGGGTCTTTCATGATTCCATATAAATGTTAGGATTATTTGTTCTAGTTCTGTGAAAAATCTCATGGGTAATTTGATAGGAATCACATTAAATCCGTAGATTGCTTTGGGTAGTATGGCCATTTTAACTATATTAATTCTTCCAATCCAAGAGCATAGAATATCTTTCCATTTCTTTGAATCATCTTCAGTTTTCTTTATCAGTGTTTCATAGTTCTCAGCATATAAGTCTTTCACCTCCTTGGTCAGGTTTTTTCCTAAGTGTTTTATTTTACTTTCTCTTTCTGATATTTAATTGTTAGTGTAAAGAAATGCAACCGATTTCTGTATGTTAATCTTCTATCCTGCTACCTTGCTGAATTTATCAGTTCTAATAGTTTTTGTGTGAAGTCTTTAGCATTTTCTATATAGAGTATCATGTCATCTGCATATAATGACAATTTCACCTCTTCTCTTTCAATTTGGATACTTTATTTCTTTTTCTTATCTGATTGCTGTGGCTAGGACTTCCAATACTATGTTGAATAAAGTGGTGAGAGTTGGCATCCTTGTCTTGTTCCAGATTTTAGCAGGAAGGCTTTCAGCTTTTCACCACTGAGTATTATGCTGGCTGTGGGTTTGTCACAAATAGCTTTTACTATGCTGAGATATTCCCTCTATACCCACTTTGGTGAGAGTTTTTATCATGAAGGGATATTGAATATTATATCAAATCTTTTCTCTGCATCTACTGAGGCGATCATGTGGTCTGTTCTTTTTTTTCATTGATGTGGTATATCACATTGATTTGAGTATGCTGAGCCATCCTTGTGACCCTGGGATGAATCCAACTTGATCATGGTGAATGATCCTTTTTATGTGCTGTTGGATTCATTTTGCTAATATTTTGTTGAGGATTTCTGCATCCATATTCATCAAGGATACTGGCCTGTAACTTTTTTTGGTAGTGTCTTTGTCTGGTTTTGGTATCAGGGTAAAAGTGGCTTCATAGAATAACTCTGGGAGTGTTCCCTTCTCTTCAGTCTTCTGGAAGAGTTTGAGAAGGATCCGTATAAGTTCTTCTTATACCAGAACAAAGTTGGAGGCATAGTGCTCCCATACTTCAGACAATACTACAAAGCTACAGCAATTTAAAAAGTGTGGTACTGGCACAAAAATAGACATGGATCAACAGAACAGAAGCCCAGAAATAAAAACACATCCTACAGTCAATGAATCTTTGACAAAGGAGGCAAGAATATACAATGGAGAAAAGACAGTCTCTTCCACAAGTGGTGCTGGGAAAGCTGAAGAGCTGCATGTAACTCAGTGAACTTAGAACACTCCCTCACACCATACACAAAAATACACTCAAAATGGCTTAAGATTTAAATATAAGACATGGCACCATAAAACTCCTACAAGAGAACATAGGCAAAAGATTCTCTGGCATAAATCGTAGTAATGTTTTTTTAAGTCAGTCTCTCAAAGCAAAAGAAATAAAGCAAAAACAAACAAATGGGACCTAATTAAACTTAAAAGCTCTTGCACAGCAAAGGAAACAATAAACAAAATGAAAAGACAACCTACTGACTGGGAGAAAGTATTTGCAAATGATGCGACCGACAAGGAATTAATTTCCAAAATATACAAATGGCACATACAGCTCAATATCAAAAAAACAAACGACCCAATCAAAAAATGGGCAGAAGATCTAAATAGACATTTCTCCAAAGAACACATACAGATGGCCAACAGGCACATGAAAAAATGCTCAACATCGCTAATTAGTAAAGAAATGCAAAACAAAACTATGAGGTATCACCTCACACTCGTCATCATCAAAAAGTCTACAGATAAATGCTGGACAGTGTGTGGAGTAAAGGGAACCCTCCTACACTGTTGGTGGGAATGTAAATTGGTGTAGCCACTATGGAGAACAGCATGGAGTTTCCTTAAAAAAACTAAGAATAGAGGTACCATATGATCCAGCAATCCCACTCCTGGGCATATATCCAGAGAAAACTAATTTGAAATGATACATGCACCCTAATCACTATTTACAATAGCCAAGATAGGAGAGCAACCTAAATGTCCATCAACAGTTGAATGGATAAAGAACCTGTGGTATATAAATACTCAGCCACAGAAAAGAATGAAACAATGCCCTCTGCAGCAACATGGATGGACCTAGACATTATGATACTAAGTAACATAAGTCAGACAGAGAAAGACAAATGCAATATGATATCACTTATATGTGGAATCTAATAAAAAAAGATACATATGAACTTCTTTACAAAATAGAAACAAACAGGGGAAAGTGGGGAGGGGGATAAATTAGAAGCCTGGGATTAACAGATACACCCTACTATATATGAAAGAGATAAACAACAAGGCCCTACTGTATAGCACAGGGAACTATAGTCAATACCTTGTAATAACCTAAAATGGAAAAGAATCTGAAAAACTGTGTGTATATATATATATATATGTATTATATATATATATTATATATATACATAAAACTGAATTACTTCACTGTACACCAGAAGCTAACACAACATTATGAATCAACTATACTTCAATTTAAAAAAAAAGGTTTCACTAGAAATGTAGATGCAAAATTTTGAAATAAAATATTGGCAAATTGAGTTACTTGGTAGAGCAATAAAATACCACAATAATATTATTTAGAGCCATGCCCAGAATGCAAAGATGGTTGAATACTAGAACTTATATATAAGGACTTATATATTTCCCCATATTACTAGATAAAGAGAGACACATCCTGAGATCATCATAATATACCGAAAAGAAATCTGATAAAGTTTCTTACGAAAAACTTGATCCATATTTTCATAATGATAAAAGATACATATCACAAAGGAGGTAAAAGACTCCTACCACAAAGCAATTATATTCTTCAGAAAACATTTAAATATATTCTCACTAAATTAGTGAACAAGATACAAATGCCACTGTTGCCACTAAAGTTTTATATTCTTCTAATAGTACAAGAAAATATAATTAAGAAAAAAGAAAGAAAATAAATGACTATTAGAGTGAAAATTATCAGTAACTAAAATTTATATTATATATCTAAGAAATCCAAAGATATCAATAGAAAAGCCTTTTAAGTGAATGAGAAGTCAAAAAATTAAATCTTTAATGTATAAAATGATCATTAATTTTCTAAAACTAAGAATAATCAGTTAGAAAATATGATTAAAGGGATTCCTATGTATAACTGATAAATGAGGTAAGCTAAAAATAAAAGAACTTGGGAATTAACAAGAGTTGTAAAAGACAGATAGAAAAAGCCAATTTGAATTTTTCTAAGGGGACTTTCCTAAATAAAGAAAAAACTACCTATTTGAATGTAAATAGAAAACTTTTCCCTAAGTCACTTTACATGCTCATTAATCCACTTTATACACATATTTTCCTTGCATTACTCCATATGATTAAGGGATAGTAAAATATGCAATAGGACATTCCTAAACCAGTTAAGTGGATTCTAGCACTTAAATGGAAATATACAGCCTTGAAGACAGTCCTTGTAATAAAAAAGGAATCTGGTTATACAAGATAAACTTACCATTTTAAAAACAACATGGGAGTGGCACAACTGGAGGTGTGCAAAACTGTGGGCCTGCACACAAATCACTGTATAGAAATTTTAAAACAAACAAAAATTTATTTGATAGTTTAGAATAGGACAAAAGGGACATTTCAAATCAGCAAAGAAGCAATGAAGAAAACAGGAAATGTTGTTTGGACAAACTGCCAGCCATCTGGAAGTGAGGAATAATGAATCTCTCCTCAAACTTTAAATTAAATTATGGATTAATCAAAGACATAATCATGAATAAAAACAAAACTGTACAAGTACTGAAATAAAATGTGGGAGGATATTTTTATAAATTTTGTAAAGAGGCCTAAGAAAGTCAAAAACTCAGAAGTCATAAAGAAGATATGTGGCTTCACCATAATTAATTATCCAAATAGCAAATAAAATAAAATAACCCACCAAAAACAAGATCACACAACAAAGAAAAACTGGAAGAAGCTATTTCTATACTTGCCTTCATTTTTTTTTAACGTATAAAAGAGAAAATGTTTAACAATACTATAAGAAAGCGGATAAAGTTTGTTGATAAGCAGTTCACTGAAAGTGATATACAAATTGGCCAGGAGACAGGAAAAAATGTTCAACCATATAACTTAAAATTGAAAATAGCAATAAGAAGCCAATTTTTTACCTATTATATTAGCCAAGATTCATTTGTTTAATAACATTTAGTAGACGACTACCTATTATGTACCTAGCAATCCTTCTGGTGAAGAAGCACCATCCTCCCATCCTATAGCAATTCTGTCTATTCCATATTCTCCATGAGATAGTTAACTGCCCCATCATCCCCCGGTTCCAGGAGTAGCTACAGGCTGCTGTAAGTGATACTGTGGATAAGCCTGCTCTCTCACACTCTATAGTGAGACCTTGTTTAGGTACAACCTCTTAGCAGTTTGGCAATATTCATTAAAATTAAAGGGGCAATATATCCTTCAATCAGTTGAACTTTTTAGAAATTTATCCTAAATATATAAGATATAAAAGATGTAAGATACAGGAGACATTTTTTATTTTTGTCCTTTGAATTTTGTTTCAAAATAAGCAAGTACTATTTGTATGATTTAAATAATCTATTTAAAAAAGAAAAACATGTAAAATTAAATCAGTAACAAGAGAATTAAAAATACAAGTAAAAAGAGCAATAACCAGAATTATAAATGCACAAAATAAAATTAGTGGTATTGGGGACAAATGATAGAAACATACAGAGGATACCACAAGAAAGGTCCTAACTGACATATAATGACCAAAGTGATGATAAGTAAGGTATCTCAATGGCAAAGAGCCCATATAGCTCTCGAGGAGGAAACAGAGATAACTAGAACAAAATAAGTAGTTACATTTAGAAGAAAAGGGGAAAAAAATCTCCTAAAATTCAAAAAAGTAGTCTCCATTTTGAAAGTCTTAAAATTTCTCCATAATAATTAGTGAAATGAAGATCCACTCAAAGAAATAACATACTGTAAGATTAAGAAGAAAAAAAAGCAAAACCTCTCAGCCTTTGACCATTGAATTAAAGAAAAATGTACTTGAACATATATTTGAATAACATGATTTAAAGTGTAGACTTATTAACCATGTATTGAACTTCCTACCCTAAATGCAGAAAATGTTTTGGATTTCCAGAAATATATTACTGTATTACTGCTATTACTCTTCTGCTCTACAGGACACTGGAAGTTATTTTAAGGAGAAGTTAAACCAACAAGATGGGGGGACACCAGGAGAAGGTGAGTATAGAAGTGAGGAACTCTATTTAAATGGGAAAGACAAATGGATAGCTATATACTGAACTGGAAGACCTTCAATCCCCTCCCTTCATGCAACTCTGAAAAAGCTAGAAACAGGGTATGTACTCACTCTCCAAGGAGACTTGAGGATACCTCTATGAGGAACGCCAATGCCAAAGCAAAGAACAATACTGCTGTCTTCAATAAACAACACCTACAGAGTGCCTATAGAGTGTCCAATTTGACTTTTAGTACTTCATTCTTAAATGTCAACAGATAATTCATAGAGGAGCTTCTAAAATGAAAGACATACACTAAAACATACACACATATAATTTTAAAAAAGAAGGAAAAAGATAAAATGAAGAGAGCAAAAAATAAAATCAATAATATTCAGAGAGAAGAAATAACATCAGGAAACAGAAACAAGAGGCTACAAAACAGAAAGAATCAACAGAGAAATAACACTTCAAACTTAAGAATATGATAGTAGATTTTTTAAAAATTAAAGTTTTACCAGGTTAAGAAATCTCCCAAAAAGAAGTAGTAAAATGAAGCTGAAAAACTTATTTTCTAATTGGCACTTTACTAAGTAGGACAGTCCTTAAAGAATAAGAAATTATGAATAGTTTTACCAAGTACAAAAGTCTTCAAAACTCTTATTAAAGTGATGAAGAATTCAAGAAAACAGAATTTTTGAATGTTTGTCTTATTTTCCCAGTTTTACTGAGATATAATTACTTATATCATTGTATTATTTTGAGGTGTACAACATGATGATTTGACATATGTATTTAGAAAACACAATTTCTGAAAAGAGAGAATGGAAATTATGAGGATGATGAACTATGAAGGCATCAAATTTTGTAGGACATTTTTCTCCTTTAAAGAAAATAACAAATACTGTAAAAATTGAACTTTACTTTTGATGGAAAATTTTAACGAGAGATCATACAATTTCTCCTCAATAAATTTTAAAGAAAATTTAGCTTTTCCTGTGACAAGATTCTGTAACTGTCTAGGTGCTTTGTTATTCATTCACAGCAGCCAAAGCTGTCTTCTCTAAACTTTCTTCTTCAAGAAATGGGTGTTATTTGACTCAAAAACATTTCACAAGATAAACTCCACACTTTATAATAGGTACTTCCACTTAAAACCCACGTGAAAACACACAAACAGAACATGAAGTCTGAGTATCTATCTGTTTAGAGATCATCTATTCATACTTTCTAATACTTTGGCAACTTTAAATCATGTGCTGTGAGCCTATCAAAAAGCAGAAGAAACTAAGCTTTTACAGTTGACATTCATCATCTCTTGATCATGATTTCCATACTAAAGACTGAGACAAAGGAGTGCATGTTAGACAAACAGCAGTTGGTGTTTCAGAATTCTTAGCAGTAGCTAACTAGGTAAAGCTCACACAATAAGAAACTGAGGAATGTTGACACAAACATAGTTTTAGAAGCAAAATCTGGAACATACTGGCCTTACATACTGCCTAAGGCAAACGCTGGATCAGCAGTAAATCTGGGTTTAGAATTTGGTCCTTGAATTTTGCAAGACTATCCTGTCTAGGATTGAAGCAAACCAACCAGTGAATTTTTAGACCTGCAAATTATATACAGTAACAAAAAAATGTTATATGCCCTGTGGACTTCCAAAATTTTATTTTGCCATACTTTATTTTTGGACAGTAGCTTTAAATGTACTACATTTTTACAACTCTTAAAAATACTCCTGGTGTTGGTATCACAAAGGACTTTTCATTCTCAAAGACGACAAATTGTATTTCTTCACATTACAATTATGTTAGGAACAGAAGACAAGTTTCTTTTTCAATCACTGTTTCTTGAGTTTAGTTCAAATAATATTTTCTGTGAAGTATAGTTATCTGCATAATTTTAAGCATTTCCAGCTTCTGCCTTTCCATTTTGGTTTTATCAGCTCTTATTCCCTTCAAAAGAACAAATAAAACACACACTTTATTACTCACCAAATACTGTTAACAGCGTTTGGTTACTAGGAAAGTAGCCATTTGTAAGGCTGATAAAATTCAGTTCATGCTGCTTAGACAACACAGCATGAACTGGTTCATGGGAAGTAAGTTTTTGCCTAAGGGTTTGCTAAAGAGGTTTCATGGGCTGTTGAGGTATTTTCGGTTCTATTTTGGTATGTGGTTAAGCCCCATGGTTCGCTCATTTCCCAACATGTTTCTTAACATTCAGAGGGAATGTTTGGTAGTATCATTACCTTCGTAATCATAGCAATAAAGGGAAGAAGATTCATACCTTATTGTTCTTTGGCAGTTCTATAAAAGGATTGAGATTTATTATGTTTACAACTGCATCTAAGATGATTTTCTCAAAATAATAAAAAATGGACAACTCATCTATACAGACTTACTGTCATCTATATAGAGTGCTATCAAGACTCTCAAGTGACTGGCTTCTTAAATTATCTGCAATCTTCGTTATTCACATCCACTGGAGGATTCCTCTAATTATCACAGACCTTACCTCTTTAGATGCCAGTATTATATACTAAGGTCAATTAAGATGGACATTAAATTTCTTGCCCAGCCAATGCCAAAGTACGTCAGACAAATGTGAGACAACTATGTTGATGGTGGCTAAAGTCAAAAAGGCTGACTCAGAGCTGGCCTAGAATGTCTACAGAGATCCAACTTTGTCAACTAGAATCCATAATTAATTAATTCTGGCATTTGTTTTATAAACTTCCTCCAATATTCTGTGTAAGTTTCCTGGTAAACAAAATTTTATGATACCTGATCTCAAGGAGTTCATAATATGTAACTGTACTCTCAAACCTTCAGTGTGTGCTGCCTAATAAGACTAGGTGGTTTCTTCATTATACTTTATTTTGAGTTTTTTTTTAATTTTAGGAAACTATTTTTAAAATGCCATCCCAAACATCTGTGCACCCACACCAGAACTGAAAATCATTAACATTTTGTCATATTTACTTAGCAAGGAAATATTTTTACTTAGTAAAGAAAGAAAATCATATAAATGGAATTTGTTTTGCAGACCCAATTCCATTCCTTTCCCTCCTACTAATCTCCACCAACAAGCACAATCATCAGTTTAGTGGGGACCAGGGTCTCCCTGTATCCTCCAGGCACTTGCCATGGCCCTGACTCAGAACTGCCAGCACTTGCATCTCTTTGCCTACTGTTATCTTTGACCACCCGAGCCTACCCATCCTGGTACATCAGGCCAAAAGTACCAAGAAATAAGCCCCTCTCCTCCCCCGCAGCAGCCCTTAACAAGCAACTGATCATTGCTGATATCACTGGTCACTTAAGTGAGCCTGTTCACACAGTCTACCAGAGTTCTCCAGCAGGACTGTACTTATCCCAGTTATTCACAGTTGTCAGTCACTTGATAACACATACTTTACTGGCTTTCTTCTCTTTCCTGTTTCATTTCTCCACCCCCCATTGGTATTCATTGAGATCCTCTCCCCCAAAAAACTATCTGCACTTAAAGCCTTGTCTCAGGGTATGCTTCTGTGCAACCCAAATTATTATATTTCCCAGTCTATGTTAACACAGTTGATGACTCATGTTTGTTCACTTTAAAATCTACTGCATAAACATACCATATTTTATGTATGCATTTTGGTTTTGCTGGTCATTTAGATTGCTATTAAATACAAGGCTGCCTTCAATATCTTTGTACACTATCCTTGGGCACACAGGCAAGTTTCTCTCCATTAAACACCCTTATGTTTATGCTTCATCACAAGCATGCATATCTTCACTTTATCAGATGCTGCCAAATTCCACTCCAAAACATTTAATAAAATTTTATTCCAGCAACAACTGATTTCATAAGATTTAAAAATTTTGTCAATCTCATTTTTTCTACATATTTCTTCAAAGAATCAACAAATCAGAATTAATCACTTGTTCCCCTGGAGAATGTGGAAAAAAATAGAGAATTCTGTGTGCCCAAGAAACAAGAACCAAGTTGAAAATTAGTACTCACATGAATTAAACTAGAAACAACTCAATAGACATAAATATATATGTAAATATATATGTATATGAGAAAATATGTATATATAAAATTACATGTGCTTATACTATAATTAAGTACCAGTATATGTTCTATAACTAGGCAATATAAATGTATAAATATATTTGTATATCTATAAATCAATGTAGCTATAAAATTTATATATCTTCATCATCAATAATGTACACCAAATATGCTCCTTACATGGAATCAAAAAGTATAGAATATGATGTGAAATTGCCATTTTCCTAAAATAGTTTCCTTTTAAAGGCCCAAATATCTTCAAATAGTGATTGTTTACACAAAGACTTCTGTTAATTCCTCTCATTACCTAGAAGAAAACAAGTGTAAATAGAAAGGAACTAAAACTGAGGAACTTGAGGGTAGATAGGTCATAGCAGGAATCACTACAAAACCAAGAATTATGGAAGTCATGGCTACAAAACATTGGTGAATGTGCTCAAACAACAAAATGTGTGGACCTGTCCAGGGTCAATTACATCTAAATAATAGTACTGGTGGTGTATTCTTGCATTTCACCTTTTTCTTTTCTGGAAAGTTTTTTCAAATTATGAAACTGCTTTACCAGAATCAAAAACACTTTTAGGTTATCTATTTTATTAGGTTATCCTTCATGTATCATACACAAAGTTTATTTAAAATAAAGCATACATATACTCTATACACTCTTAACATTCATATATTCCAGTGAAATTCTAAATAAAAATAAATTTGGCAAAAGACTAATTGAAATGATATGATTTCAATTTTCTTCAATGTACTGAGGCTCGTTTTGTGGCCCACCATGTGATCTATCCTGGAGAATGTTCCATGTGCATTTGAAAAGGATGTGTATTATGCTGTTTTCGGATGGAATGCTCTATAAATATGAATTAAGTCCACTTGGTCTAGTGTGTTATTTAAGGCCTGTGTTTCCTTATTGATTTTGTCTGGATGATCTGCCCATTGGTGTAAGGTAGGTGTTAAATTTCCCTACTATTACTGTGTACCTGTCAATTTCTCCTTTTATGTCTGTTAAAATTTGCCTTATATATTGGGGTGCTCCTATGTTGGGTGTGTGTGTGTGTATATATATATATATATATATATATATATATATATATATATATATGAACAATTGTTATAGCTTCTTCTTGGATTGATCCCTTGATAATTATGTAGTGTTCTTCTTTGTCTCTTGTAACAGTCTTTATTTTAAAGTCTATTTTGTTGTCTGAAATAAGTATTGTTACTCTGGCTTTCTTTTGATTTCCATTTGTGTGGAATACCTTTTTCTATCCCCTCACTTTCAGTATGTATGTGAGCCTCTTACAGGCAGCATATATACGGGTCTTGTTTTTGTATCCATTCAGCTGTCTTTTGGTTGGAGAATTTAATCCGTTAACATTTAAGGTAATTACTGATATGTTTGTTATTACTGCCATTTTGTTAATTGTTTCTTGCCACTTTTATTCCACATAGTTTTGGAAGTCCTATCCACAGCAATCAGAGAAGAAAAAGAAATAAAAGGAACCTAAATTGGAAAAGAAGAAGTAAAACTTCCACTGTTTGTAAATGACATGATACTAAACATAAAAAATCCTAATGATGCCACCAGAAAACCACTAGAGCTCATCAATGAATTTGGTAAAGTTGCAGGATACAAAATTAATATACAGAAATTGAATACATGATTCAATTTCTATACACTAACAACAAAGTATCAGAGAAATTAAGGAAACAATACCATTTACTATCATGTCAAAAAGAATAAAATACCTAGCAAAAAACCTACCTAAGGTCTTTAGCAATAAACCTAGCTGAAGACCTGTACTCCAGAAAACTATATGATGCTGATGAAAGAAATTGAGGATGACAGAAACAGATGGAAAAGATAAACCATGTTTATGGATTGGAAGAATAAATATTGTTAAAATGACCAAACTACACAAGATAATCTACAGATTCAATGCACTCTCTATCAAATTCACAGTATTTTTCACAGAAATAGAACAAAAAATTTTTAGATTTGTATGGAAATAAATACCCCAAATAGACAAAGCAATCTTGAGAAAGAAGAACAGAGCTGGAGGTATCACAACCCCTGACTTCAGACTATACTACAAAGCTAGAGTAATTAAAACAGTATGGTACTGGTACAAAAACAGACACATAGATCAATGGAACAGGATGGAAAGCCCCCAAATAAACCCACACACTTATGGTCAATTAATCGATGACAAAGGAGGTAACGATATACAATGGAGGAAAGACAGTCTCTTCAATAAGTGGTGCTGGGAAAACTGGACAGCTACATGTAAAAGAATGAAATTAGAACATTCTCCAACACCATACACAAAAATAAAATAAAAATGGATTAAAGACCTAAATGTAACACTGTATACTATAAAATTCATAGAGGAAAAAACATAGGCAGAACACCCTCTGACCTAAATTGCAGCAATATTTTTTTTGGATCTGTCTCTTAGAGTAATGGAAACAAGAGCAAAAATAAACAAATGGGACCTAATTAAACTTATAAACTTTTGCACAGCAAAGGAAATCATAAACAAAAGAAGAAGACAACATACTCACTGGGAGAAAATATTTGCAAAAGTTGTGACCAGCAAGTGCTTAATTTCTAAAACACACAAACAGTTCACATAGCTCAATATTAAAAAAAAAAAAAAAGAAATCAATACAAAAACTGGGCAGAAGACCTAAATAATGATTTCTCCAAAGAAGACACATAGATGGCCAACAGGCACATGAAAAGATGTTTAACACTGCTAATTAGTAGAGAAACGCAAATCAAAACTACGAGGTATTGCCTCACGAGGTATTGCCTCACACTGGTCAGAATGGCAGTCATCAAAAAATCTACAAATAATAAATGCTAGAGAGGGTGTGGAGAAAAGGGAACCCTCTTACACTGTTGGTGGGAATGTAAATTAGTGCAGCCACTATGAGAACAGTATGGAGTTCCTTAAAAAACTAAAACTAGAGTTTCTTATATGATCCAGCAATCCCACTCCTGGGCATATATCTGGAAAAGACAAAACCTCTAATTCGAAAAGATACATGCACCCTAATGTTCACATCAGCACTATCTACAATAGCCAAGACACAGAAGCAACTGTCTATCAAAATATGAATGTATAAAGAAAATGTGGTGTGTGTATATATATATATATATATATATTCTACAATGGAATATTACTCAGCCCTGAAAAAGAATGAAATAATGCCATCTGCAGCAACATGGATGGACCTAGACATTATCATACTAAGTGAAGTAAGTCAGAGAAAGACAAATATCATATGATATCACTTACATGTGGAATCTAAAGAAATGATACAAATGAACTTATTTACAAAATAGAAACAGACTCAGAGACATGGAAAACAAACTTATGGTTGTGTAAGGTGAAGGGGTGACGATAAATTAGAGAGTGACAGATACACACTACTCTCTATAAAATAAACAACAAGAATCTACTGTAGAGCAGAGGCAAGTATATTCAGTATCTTGTAAATAACCTATAATGGAAAAGAATGGACATGATAAGAATACTTCTATGACATTTGGATAAAACATAGAATCCTCTATACACAAATATAATAGAAATGCATCTGACATTATAAAAACAGGAATACTGACAATTTTTTAAAACACTAACTAGGCATAAAGCTATTGTTGACTTATTAACACTTTGGATTTTATTAACAAAAATATCTAAGGCTGATTTTTATTAATAGCATCTAGAGTTGGGGGGTTTGATTTGGAATGCTTAACTCTTGATAATGAGGTGGTTATCCGATACAACTAAAGCCGTCCACATTATATTCATTTTACCTAAACCTATAAATGTGTTAAGGTGATCAACCATGACAAGATTTCAAACTTCTTGAGCTACAATTTTAATTCCACTGAAGAAAATTAAAATAAACCTAACATACGTGTAAATATAAAAATTTAAGCAAATTCTATTGTTGAGTCAACTTTGTATCTGTCAAATAGTGGATTATTTGCAAAATTTAGTTACAGCATATACCTATAAATAAAGAGACCCCAAAAAATTGAGTAAGAATTTGAACTTAAAAAAATAAAATGTAGGATATATTAGGATAACAAATAGCTCCACAAAATACAGTTTATTCTTTTATTTATTTATTTATTTATTTTGCGGTACGCGGGCCTCTCACTGTTGTGGCCCTTCCCGTTGCAGAGCACAGGCTCCAGAAGTGCAGGCTCAGCGGCCATGGCTCACGGGCCCAGCCGCTCTGCGGCATGTGGGATCTTCCCGGACCGAGGCACGAACCCATGTCCCCTGCATCGGCAGGCGGACTCTCAACCACTGCGCCACCAGGGAAGCCCAGTTTATTCTTTTTCATTAAATATTTCAGATATTTCCTTAAAGATGAATGGAATAGAGAACATAGCTTATTAATATGTAAAGGTAATTTCATTTAGAACTCAAAGTTTCAAATATTTATCACATCTAAAACATCAACTAGCAGAGAAATACTAGTGAAAAAAAAAGCACAATGTGGACACTGGGTAGAAAGATTTTGAAAAATATACCAAAATAATATTACATGTAAAGCAAGTAATTATCAAAAGAAGAAGATGAAAAGTTTTGTTGTAAATCTCTAAGAAATTAAAATAAAAATACAGTATAAATACATCAATATTTATACATAATCATCTATACACACATATATGTAGATACACAGAAGAAGACATATGCATACATAAAGACTCTTGAATGTGGACATTAAAAACTCACTATTGGGATCACTTGCAGGCTTTTCCAGGCTGACTGATGCTCAAGGAAGAGAGACTAGGGAAACCGATTTGGCCTGATCCAATTTAGATATGCAAATTTTATCTTGGGTGCTTGAAAGGAACATTATGGCACAGCACAATTTGCATTTTCAGTTGTAAGAAAGAGTATTTTTAATCTAATAAAAACATCCCTCTATCGTCCACTTTAACACTCACCACATTTTATCCGATCCGTTGTTTGCTTTCACTTTTAAACTATACTTTCTTATTTTAAACTATCAAATTAGTTTATCAGGAAAAGACAAATATATTATGGAAGTCACTCTCTCTACAAAAGGGGGAAAATCTTAAGTGGTATTTAACTGGTAACATATGACATAGTTTAGAAGAACACACAGAGTCCTTGGAAGAAAAGAAAGAATTACATTATTGTACGTCAAATATATTTTTTAATTAATTTTTATTGGAGTATAGTTGTTTTACAATATTTTTATTGATGAGTCTGATGGAGAGTTACATTTTGGAATGAAAGCTAGAGTTTTCAATTAACAATATATATATATATACCTTCACAGAAACATATTACACTCAAGTAAAGTTTTATTGATTTGGCTAATGAGCTCTGAAAAACCATTTTAAGAAAGAGACTATTGGGTTAAGATCTATCTTTAAGTCATATTTTTAGAGAAACCCTTCTCTCATTATCGGGTAAGTAAATGCCCACATCACATTAATGATTATTTGCAGTATTCATAGATACCAACCTCTAAATAGGAGAAATAAATTATATATCTCCCCTCACATTAACGCTTCTATCTCACTTCTACTAATATCTCTGTCCATATCATGTCTACATGGAAAGAATTTAAATAAGACCAAATTTCATTCAGTCAACAAGATACTATGAAATTTCTATTCTAAAAGTGGTATTACTTCTGTTGACTCTCAATCATACTTATTTTCCCTCTATGTTATCCAAGATGGAGAACGTGAGAGGAAGAGCACTTGGGAAAGAATGTTCCATTTTGATCATGTATAATATGTAGAGATGTGGGAGAACAATATAAGTGGGGGAATGGACACAAGTTCTTTTAAGAGACACTAAAACTAAAGATTTGGGAATTATTTTAAAATTTGCATTTTCAAGAAGTTCATGCTCATCTTTCCCCCTAGACAATAAAGAAAGCAATTAGGGAGTCACTAATTTTATATTTCTTAAGTTTGCCCTTTCTTCTCCAAGCCAACTTCCATTAACTTGGGTTTGGACCTGCTAGTCTCAGAAGTGGTATTTTTCTCTAGGATACCTCTCTGTGATACTATCAATGCCTCTAACAAAACCACATTTTTAACATAGAAATGTGCTCTGCTTTTGCCCTAGCTAAAACATGCCCCATGGCTCCTTATTGTCTTCAGGAAATTATCTCAACTCTTTAATATCTCTATCACTTTATCATCCATTTCTAGAGCACCACTTCCCACCTTTTCCCCTCACACATAATAACTGCACTAAAGACACTGTGGTCACTCAAGTTCAAAGTTCAAACTCAGACCTTCCTGTCTTTGCTCAGGATACCTCCTCTTTCTGAAAACACTCCTAACCACCTTTTATATTTGGTTTACCTGTACTTGTCCTATAAAATTCATATCATTGTTTCTCATTTAGAGGCCCTTTCCTAATCTTTAGACTGTTACACAACCCATAGCATGCTATAAGTTCAGCATGCTGTGTCCAGATTCAGAAATTCATTTTCATTATTTACCTCTACAGTTAGACTGTAAATTCTGGGAGCTGATGGTGTTTTTTAATATTCAGTATCACAGCTGCCAGGAGCAGTCTGAGCATAATAAGCACCGTGGGTATTTGTTGAGTTGAATTTGGATTTTCACACTGAGTGTTCAGCTGATAAATTAATCATCAGGAAATAAACATTGTGGATAGGGAAAAGAACCCAGTTTGTTACTACATTTATAACTTATTTCCAGTTGTCTTCTACTTTGTTTTCTTCATGGTACTCTATGACCCTTAACTCTCTTTTTATTCCTCTGAAATCCATAAGCTAGCAACACTCATTTTAATATCCACAAGTCTTATAAACCATCAGCAGGGGAAGGTATTGCAATTAGTAATTGAGTGTTTGTTATCCTGAGTCACTGCACAGTTCACACCCCAGCTTTAGCGCTCACTGGCTAGAATGTTGATCAGTTACTTAAGATGGTATAAGCCTCACTTTTATTATCTCAAGCATGGGATGAGTACTACATCAGAAAACAACAGAATTTATTAAACATACGCAGACTAAATGAAGCCATGCATTTTAAGTTTAGCTACAGGAGTAGGGATAAAAAAACAAAAGCATATTTATACTTTAATAAACGAATTAATTTCAACTATATTTATAAACACAGATAAATCTCAAATATATAATATTGGGTGAAGTCACAAAAGGACACAAACAAGATTACTGAGTTATGTGAATGTTTAAAACACACAAAAGTATGTACCATGTTAAAACTATGTATGATAACACACATACTTTCTAAAATTATTTAAAAGTGGACAGGAGTGAAACCAACTTTAAGATATTCGTTATCTTTGTGAAAGCAGAGGGATGGGAAGGGAACACTTGTAATCAGAAGTCTTTTTTTTCTCTTTAAAAATCTTGAGAAAACATGATAAAATTTAACTTTGTTAAACTGGACATAGATACATACTGTGTATTTTTAATATATTTGAAAGAGTTTATACTTTGAGTTAAACATTAAAGAAAATGGAAATAATTTATATTACCTAGAAACATCTTTCAGCACCAATTTAAAGATCATTAGCAAAACACACTTTTAACAACTCTGCATAGCCTGATTACTAAAGCTGGAATTTTTTTATTCATTATAGAACTCTCAATTATATTGGTTAGTGGATCAAGAGAAAAGGGGCTTAAATTAGAATTATTTTAATCATTATCACTTAAATACAAATCATGACAAAACACAAAATCCAAGTCCATTTTCAGAAATTTTGCAAAATATAATACTTAAAAGTCTCTAATATTCTACCCAGCCATCCAATTTAAAAAATGTAATGCCAGCAGCTCAAAAAATTGACACTCCAGGATAAACATTACGCAACAGCATGAAGAAGAAAGCTAGTTATGTCATTTCTCAAGCAATCATTTTAAAAATAATGTCTTTCATGAAATTTGGAATCATACTATACAAATTTCTGGTAATCCATTTTCTCCATTACATTAGCTCATGGACTTTTCACTATTCTACTTCAATATTCTCCTATAATACACTTTTTGATTGTTGCACAGTATAATCACACTATAATTCACAGAACCTGTATCATATATTTGGTTAATTTGTTTCTAATTTTTCATTTTAAAAATCAACATTTCTATATACATTTAAATAATTTTAAGGTAAATTCCTACACGTGAATCACTGATTAAAAATCTATAAGTTGTTGAAAGGCTTTATTTCTTAGAACAGTTTTTAGATTTGCAGAAAAATTTAGCAGGTAGTACCAAGCATTATCATATATCCCAAACCCAGTTTCCTCTATTAACATTTTACACTAGCATGGTATATATGTTAGAGTTAACCAGTATTAATAAATTATTATTAACTGAAGTCCATAATTTACTGGATTTCCTTAGTTTTTCCCTAATGCAGTTTTTCTGTATCCAATGTACTTTGCCCTGATCCAATGTATTTTTTTTTTTTTTTTTTTTTTTTTTTTGCAGTATGCCGGCCTCTCACTGTTGTGGCGTCTCCCGTTGAGGAGCACAGGCTCCGGACGCGCAGGCTCAGCGGCCATGGCTCACGGGCCCAGCCGCTCCGCGGCATGTAGGATCTTCCTGGACCGGGGCACGAACCCATGTCCCCTGCATCGGCAGGCGGACTCTCAACCACTGCACCACCAGGGAAGGCCCCAATGTATTTTTTCTGTAACCATCAGGTATTTTGTAGGCTGCCTCACTATTGAAATGTGTTGAATATTTTTCTCATGGTAACAGTGGGGTTACGTTTCTGGGAGGAAGAACATAGAGGCAAAATGCCATTTTTATTATGTTCTATCAAGGGTACCTATCATCCACATCATTTACAAATGTTGATGTTGACCTCGATCACCTGGCTGAGGAAGTGTTTGTCAGGTTCCAGCATAAAGTTAGTCTTTATTTTTCCTTCTTCTTCACTCTTTGAAGGAAATCAGTTCGTGAAGCATGCTCACAGGGAGTGGGGAATTATGCTCCTTCTGTTTTAGAATGGAGTATCTATATAAATTATTTGGAATTTGTCTTCATGGAATATTTGCCTCTTTTCCCTCATTTAATAATTTAACCAAACATTTATTTATATCAATATTACTTTATACTTTAGATTATAAACCAGTACTTTATTTTTGTTGCTCATATTGTTCTGGCTTTGATCATTGGGACCTCTTTCAGCTGGCTCCTATGCTCCTTGGTGAACTCTAGAGCTTTTATTCAATATTTTGTTATAGAAACTTTAAGGACCCAGAAAAGTTGAACGAATTAAAGAATTACATCTCTATATCCACCACCTAGATTCAATTCAGCAATTTTTGGCATTCTACCGTATCTGCTTATTTCTCTCAAAATATGTTTTTTTTTTTTTCTGTTGAACTACTCTATAGTAAGTTGCAGGCATTTCATCCCTAAATACTGAAGCATACTAAAAATAAGGACATTCTTCTATATAACCACGTAAGATTTCACATTTTAGAAAATTAACAGTAATTCTGACATAATTACCGATCCATACTCATAAAGACAATCCAAATAGTGTTTCAATCACCTTACATCAATACTACATTTGAAAATATTCCACCCTTCCCTAAGTTTTTGTTTGTTTACATTTTGAAGGTCTTGTTTTCCACAGACCAATCTTTAAAGTAAATTGGCTTTACACACACCCTGAGTTATATCTTTTTTCCTAATCCATGCCATCCTCAGCAGTAATGCATGAAGCTACCAAAGAGGTATGGCAAGTGAATTTACAGGTGATTAAGTTAAGCTAGGCTTAAGGATGTGCAGGAATATTAGAAAAGCCTCCAACAGCCCCCATACAGTTTCCCTTCCCACCCCTCCCCAAAATATCCCAGGGGCTTCATTCTGTAGTCAACACCAGTAATCTCAGGGGTTTACCACACCACATGCTGTTTCCTTTGGAAGTGGCATAAAAGCCTCCCTGCTCCCATGATTATCTCATCCCTCAAGGCCCTAACAGAGTGTCCCTGGACCTTAATTACATAGTCTCTTTTTTCTTTCCTTGTGAAGAATCTTTGTAAAGTAACTATTATACCTCTATTATTCTGCAATATACTTTAAATAAATGGCTAGAGTGTAGGAACAGATTACTAACACAAATTAACCTGACTTGTTCTTATTGATTTAGCACATTGATTGCTGTATGTGCCAAAAAGTTGTGGTAATTGGTTCTTACATTTTACTCAAGATATGCCCATTATATGGACTTTCAACATGGCATTTAGATCCCTCTATAGATAAAGAAACAGGATAATTAAATATTTAGCCTGTGTCTCGCAGGCGTCCTAGAGCAGTTTGTATGCTTTTAAATTTATTCTCACTTAATCTTTGAAGCTTCCATCCACACTGATTAGTTCCCAAACATTGCAGGTTTCATCATAAAAGTCAAGAGGCTCTTTATCTTTTCAAGTACAAAGTTTCTTTCCCTTTGTGATGATTGTAGAGTTTATTCGAACAACTGTTTCCCAACACTGATTTTTATCTTAATGAGTTCTTATGAAAATAAACTTCTCCCTACAGAATTCATTTTAATCATCATCACTGGTAAATGCTTTTACATATGAATTATTGTTATAGCCTTTTGTTTCATCATATGGGTTTTCCTACAGGATTCACTTACATAGCTGGTTTGTGTTTGAGGCTGTGCATTTTCAAAACAGCCAAAAATTGGCTGAAGAAAAAGCAAACTCAATAAAATGACAAACAAATCAGGGCGTAAATTTTCCCCTGTAAATGTTCTCACCAGTAAATTTAAAAATATTAAATAAAGCAATGTCCACTTGGGGAGAAGAAGCTTATCTGTGAGATAGGTTTTTATTAATTAGATATGGTATATGTTATGCGCATTTGAAATGAATATTCTGTTCATCAGTCAAGTAAAGTATCATCAATAAAACTGTGACATCCCTTTTCCTAAGATTTGAATCCATTCTATTCTGTTTTTCTGCCCTTTGAACAGAATTGTCTATGTCCTGCTTTCCCATGGGAAAAACCTCAATAAACTTTTGTGTACCCATGTTTCTTTTAAACCTAAGCATGCAATTATATATAGTTAATAGATAATATTAAGTCTGTTTTTACAGTTTTTACATATTATGTCATAAATGAAAGCATTTTTCTATTTAATGGCCAACAATCAAAATCACTGTAACACACAGTATTTTTCTGGGGGTTGTTCCTTATTAAATTCAGAATTACAAAACTCTTTGCCTTGCAAACCTTGACTGAATTATCTAGACCCAGCTGTAAAGAGAAGTGCAGATCAAGTAAATATTTGCAATCCATTGTATTTGGTGATTAACAGTCCATAAAGAGATTTTAAGCAAAGCTACGGTTTCATCTTATGCAGGCTTTACATCTAGGATGTCACACTGCAGCAGGCTGTTTTAGTAGGATGTCAATGGTGCAGCCACAATTTCTGAACCATCACAGAGAATTTTTTAAAACCCTGAGGAATTGCAGGCCCATTTAGTCCATCTGTGGTACAAGGCAGGGTAAACAGGAGCAAGGGTATATGAGACTTCAGTTACTGAATATAATGATTGTTCCAGGCATCAAGGGCTAACAAAACACACATTAACATGTACTACAGGGGGTTTAGCATTTTCCCCAAAGTGAGGGAGATGGGCTTTTCATCACTAAACCCAAATTGCCTAGAAAACACAACTATTCTTAAGTTATTTTCAAAGCCTCTAATATCTTTTTATGACTATTTATTCAAATAATTCAAATTAATTGACATTTTAAAATCTTGATGGATTTATTTCCTGTAACTGGGAGCCTCAGTTTCCATAATTTTAAAATATGCCTTTACAAAAAAATGAATTCACATATATAGTGAGAGTAGAATCTATCAGGCTACATCTTTGTACCATCAAACAGTTACACTAGAAAACAGCAAAGGAAACAGTGCTATTTTCCCAGATTAGACATAGATCCCTTTTTAGATACTGATTTGTTCAAGCAGTGCAATAATTATGTGACCGTCATCTGACTGAGGATCCACATCTAGGATCCAAATGGTGTTCAGGCTTAACCACTTATTTAGCAGGTCTATCCTGAGCAGGGCATTTGAAATGTAAACAAACAAACAAAGCAAGCAAGTGTATCCTGAATAACAAAACATCTGGACAGCTATCACCACTGAAGTAGAAAGAGAAAAGCATTGAAGAATTTTCAGATTTGAGGCATACTAGGAATTTATTTACTGTTAATTCTACTTACCCATTTCACTGTTTGAGAGTGACTTTTCTATTAAACACAATAGAATGAATGGCTAAATCAAATCCAAGTTCACAGTTCTTAAAAACTACGTTATCGGGCTTCCCTGGTGGCGCAGTGGTTGAGAGCCCACCTGCCGATGCAGGGGACATGGGTTTGTGCCCCGGTCCGGGAAGCTTCCACATGCTGCGGAGCACCTAGGCCCGTGAGCCATGGCCGCTGAGCCTGCGCGTCCGGAGCCTGTGCTCCGCAACGGGAGAGGCCACAACAGTGAGAGGCCCTCGTAACGCAAAAAAAAAAAACAAAAAAAACTATGTTATCAAATTCTTTCTTTGTCCTCTTTCCTTCTAATGCTCCTATCCAAGCTACTGGCATGTAGACACTTATACCTTCACTTGGCTTTTTCTATGTACAAGGAAACTCTTAGTAAATGGTCTCAGAACCCTAACAAAATGAATCCAATCAAATCCGTCTATTATCTACCCATCTATTCAATTCCTTCATATTCCAAGAATAACTTGACATATATCAAAGTTGTATGTACAGTAAGGGTAAAAGGATTCTTTTTAAAGGGATGATTGAGTAAATTGAGGCAAAATGAAAACAAGGATAAGAACCTTAGATGAACTAAGGCATCACTTCCTGCCTTGTGACCTAGTCATACATCATGTTTACAAGAATGCTAAGCATCCTAAATGTCCAAACACACAAAGAAAGAAACATGATAAGAAACAGGTATACAATTTTATAGTGTCTGCAACATTCTACAGTGTATAATATGTCCTGAAAATATGAAAATGTATTTCAGCTTTAGGGTTCCAAAATCCCACTTTCCAAGAATATCTGAAGCAGATGGGGCTAAAATTATTTACATTTTACAGATCATTGGTGTCCCATATTTTTTTCATTTGCAATTTAATTTAAGCAATTTGGTGTACTTTCATAAGGGAGATAATTTGATACTGAACACTCTAGAAGATGAACCTAACAGGTCAATCTTAGTCGGGAGGCGATAATAAATTACAGGCGTACCTCCTTTTATGGAACTTAAGTTTACTGCACCTTGCAGAGACAGCGTTTCTTACAAATTGAAGGTCTGTGCCAACCCTGCATGGAGCACATCTATCAGTGCCATTTTTCCAACAGCTCATTTCATGTCTCTGTGTCACATTTTGGTAATTTTTGCAATATTTCAAACGTTTTTATTATTATTACATTTGTTATGGTGATCTGTGATCTTTGATGTTGCTACTGTAAAAAGTTACAACTTGTTGAAGGCTCAGATGATGGTTAGAATTTTTTTTTTTTTTTTTTTTTTTGCGGTACGTGGGCCTCTCACTGTTGTGGCCTCTCCCGTTGCAGAGCACAGGCTCCGGACGCACAGGCTCAGTGGCCATGCCTCACGGGCCCAGTTGCTCCGCGGCATGTGGGAATCTTCCCAGACCGGGGCACGAACCCGTGTCCCCTGCATCGGCAGGCGGACTCTCAACCACTCTGCCACCAGGGAAGCCCGATGGTCAGAATTTTTTAGCCATAAAGTATTTTTAAATTAAGGTACGCACATTCTTTTTTTTAAGACATATGCTATTGCACACTTAACAAACTACAGTATAAACATAACTTTCATATGCACTGGGAAACCAAACAATTCGTGTAACTTGCTTTACTGCGATATTCACTTTATTGCAGTGGTCTGGAACTAAACCTGCAATATCTCTGAGGTATGCCTGAAATAAAGGTATGGTTTGTGGACATTTAAAAGATCAAGCAATGGTCACTACAAACAGCATGAATTCATTAATAACATCCTAGACAACTCTCATTTTCTTTGTAAAGTTTTTAGTCTTATAAATTAAGAAAAGCTAGAATATATACTGTATTAAGGAAGAGTGGAATATAAAAAGTATTAAATCTTGAGCAAAGTAGATTTGCTGCCCCTCAACCTGTTCTTAAGAAAAATATGGTAAAGTATAAATTGGGAACAGTGACAAAGATACTAGTGATTATAACAGGAGAGCTGACAACCTCAAGTAAGTACTCAAGACAAACTACACACCTATTCTTTGTAATATATTTCATTAAAATTTTGGATGAATACACCAGACAGATGTTCATCACACTGATAAACAAAACTAAACTGCAGGGATATTAAATACATATTACAGATGAAAATATATGCAAATATATGGAAAGACATAAATGATAAGCCGTATGTAATAAGAGATACTTAATGGGGAAAATGTGAAATTTTTTGATAGATTAAAAAAAAATCAGGTCTACTTCTGAGTGTGAAGGCAAATTTCATTAAACATGTCCAACTCTTCTCCCTTTCCCTAAATTTCACCTGAAGGGATGAATGAAATTACCAGTCACTTAATTTTTGGCGTGAGTCTGGGAAACCAGAGACGGATGATATGGACACACTTGAAACTTTGAGGAAGTTCTTCTCCATTAAAAGGAATCAAGAAATAGAAAATAGAAATAGAATCTGAAGGAAGGGCTGCCTTACAGATGCTTCAGTGGTAAAAGAGGCTACTTGGTTTAAAAAAAAAAAAAAGAAAGAAAGAAAAAGAAAAGAAAAGAAAAAGAAATCACTGCTGAACCACACTGATATTCCCTAACCCAGAGGGATAAGGTCCCTGGGGAAGCACACCTGTATCTTTTTCAAAACCTCAAGGAACAGATGAAATGTCAGAAGTCATCCAAATGGAAGTACCACTGAACTGTGCTTACTCGCTGCTTACACACTGCACAGAATGCAAAGAACAGGGACTCTGTTCCGACTGCCAGACAGGAAGTGGTGCTCTTTCCTGCCACAACTGTTTTGGATGATTCCTACCTTCCTAATTTGACCAGGCAGCTGGACCACTAATCAGACAAAGTAAAACCACCACAGAAAAGTTTATCTGTTCTGTCATCTGGAATTGAACTTCGAACAGGCATGCAAATGAGATATTAATAGGACTCACCTCAGTTACCAGTTGTGATTAAGGCTTGTGACTTTACCCATAAATATCATCAAAAAGAGAAAAACTATACAGACATGTGAAAACATACTAGAAATTTTAAAGAAGGGGTGTGCATATTAGAGCATATGTCTTCAAGAAAATAAAATTACTCAAAAAAAAACAAGGAATTTTTAAAACATGTCTGATTTATGATCTTAATAAGATTCAAGAAGACATTGCCTCTATCCAAACAGAACGGGCATTCATAGAAAAGAACAAATCTGATATCAAGAAATGGAGATTTAAAATACAGTTGAATTAAACACTGCAGTAGAAAGAATGAACATCAGACTGCATTAAGACAATTTCCATAAAACTCAATATATGAAGTTAAAATGAAGCTTAAGCAATTTCCCCTGTATTCATAAGTAAAGGAACAAAGATGTGAAATCATACAAGATATATGAATTATTTCAAAGAAATTCCTTCTGTCTACAGTGGAAATTCCAGGGGCAAAAGAGAGGAAAGGAAGAAACAATGGCCAAAAAAAGGAGAAAGAAATCATAGGAGGACTTTTCTTGCAAAGTTCACAAAACAAGAGAGACAAAGGTTAGAAAACAAAAAAATGATCAGCAAAATGACAGAATAGAAGGTGCCCTGCTCACAAGCCCCCAGCAACACAATAATTTAGCAGCCATCTACAGACAAAGTATTTTTGTGGGAGCTGTGGGTTTCAGGTAGAAAACTGTGAACCCCAGTGGAGGCCAAGACTGAGGAGGGCTGTTCTGAGAAGAGAGGCCCAGGCTGAGGTGGCTGACTCAGGGACTACGGTCCTGGCTGCAGACCCAGAAACAACCCTGACCCTGTGGACTTGGCTACAACCCCAGTGGCCTTTTATTCTACCACTGACATCATACACTAAGTGACTCAGGAGAAGTCATATCTGCACATGCCTCAAGCAGGACATCTGTAGGACTTACTGCTGGTTGTGGACCCTTAAACAGTAATGGTTCCAGCCTCTCTCAGCTACAGTAAGGGGACAGTCCTGACCACTCAAGGACTTACCAAGGGACCTGGTGGGAGTCAAGGCCATCTGTATACCTTGCTTATAACAAGCCCAACATCTGTGGACCCAAATGTGAACCCTAAAGCAGCCCTTTACTCAGTGCCAAACCCTACTGAACAAGGCTTTGGAGGTAGTCCCATTCACTGAGTGATCAGTCTGCCCAAACCCCTGGTAACAGGCTCACCAATTGTGGAACCCACTGTAGACCCAGCAACAGTCATGTGACCCAGCTCCAATCTAAGCTGACTACAAGTCTGGAGGTAATTCCATCAGCCTAGGGAACCAAAAAGAGAATGTCATCGCATGCTGAAACCAGTCTGTAAAGAGTAGAGGAAAGGTTTGCTTTTTCAGATGCACAGATACCAACACAAGATTATATGTATGACAAAAAAAATCAAGAAAACATGACAACACCAAGGAAAAGGAGTGGTTTTATATACTTCAAGCACTGAAAGAAAAAAAACTGCCAGCCAAGAATACTATAGCCAGAAAAACTGTTTTCCAGAAATGAAGGAAAGATAAAGACATTCCAAGACAAAAATCAAAGCTGAGGAGTTTGGCATCACTGGACCCTCCTACAATAAACACTGAAGGGAATTCCTAGAGTTAAAATGAAAGAACTTTAAGTAACAACATGAAACCATATGAACATATAAAACTTACTGGTAAAGGCAAATATACAGGTACATTCAGAACACTCAAATATTATAACGGTGGACATAAACCAGTTTTAACTCCAGTGTAAAAGTTAAAAGACAAAAGCAATAAAAATAACTATAGCTACAATTATATGTTAATGGAAGTACAGTATAAAAACATGTAAACTGTGACATCAATAGCCAAAACGTTGAGGGAAGAGAAGTAAAAGTGTAGAGTGTTTGTATGAAATTAAATGTAAGTTTTTATCAGTTTAAAATACTATTATAAATGTTATGTTGTTTCATGTAAGCCTCAGAATAACCACAAAAAAAACTTTTAACAGAGACACAAAATATAGATAAAGGAATAAAACCGTGTAACAACAACAAAAAAGTAGGTTACAAAAAGAGACCACAAGAGAGGAAAAGAGGAAAAAGGAACTACAAAATAGTCTTAAACAACTAACAAAATGGGAATAAGTCCTTATCTACCAATAATTAGTTTAAATGTAAATGGATTAAATTCTTCATTCAAAAGACACACAGAGGCTGAATGGATTAAAAAAAAAAAAAAGAGGGACCAAACAATATGCTGCCTACAAGAGACTCGCTTTAGCTTTAAGGACACACACAGGCCAAAAGTGAAGAGACAGAAAAAGATATTCCTTGAAAATGGTAACCAAAGGAGAGCGGGATTGGCTATACTTTTATCAGATACAATAGACATTCAATCAAAATATACTTATACCTCAAAAAAGCTGAAAAAAAATAAAAATAAAAATAAAACCAAATGAGCCCATGCACCCCAATGTTCACTGCAGCACTATTTACAATAGCCAGGTCATGGAAGCAACCTAAATGCCCATCGACAGACAAATGGATAAAGAAGATGTGGTACATATATACAATGGAATATTACTCAGCCATAAAAAGGAACGAAATTGGGTCATTTGTAGAGATGTGGATGGACCTAGAGATGTCATACAGAGTGAAGTAAATCAGAAAGAGAAAAACAAATATTATATATTAACACATATATGTGGAATCTACAAAAATGGTACAGATGAATCAGTTTGCAAGGCAGAAATAGAGACACAGATTTAGAGAACAGATGTATGGACACAAAGGGGGGAAAGTGGGGGGGATGAACTGGGAGACTGGGATCGACATATATACACCAATATGTATAAGACAGATAACGAATAAGAACCTGCCATATAAAAATAAAATAAAATTAAAAAAAAAAAAAAAGAGTCACTATACCAATACCAGAGAATTGAAATAGCTAGAAAGGTAATCACATATATATTACTTTGGATTTCTCTCTGTATAAGTTACACTGTTACAACCAAGAAAAAAAAACATGTGTTAGAGCTAAAGTTCTGTAACAAATGGAAAAGACTCTCAAAGTTAAAAATACTTCTAGATTGTCTGTGTGTGTGTGAGGTATAAAGCTGCCAGCCTGAATTGACAGGCAAAGAATGAAAGTAATCATTCTGGGATAATTGTTTATTATTTCCTCTCAATATAATATTAAATAGGTTGAACAGCTAAACACCAAAAGAGACCATCAGCATACTGAGACAAAATATAAATAATTATGAAAATATTTTTGTGAAATGGGCATTTATTTCTAAGCATAATACATAAGGAAAGTATTAAGGTAAAATATTGATAGATCTGCCTTAAATTTTTTGTTTCTTATAAAACTACCTTATGTAATAGAAGGTTTTAGTTATGTTTCAAAATTTCTAATCCAGCATGTCTGGCCTGACTGAGACAAAGTATCTTTCCAATAAATCACATTGACTGATTCAGGATGGGCTCAGGAAGAAAGCCAGAAGAGTAAGATCCAGTGCTAGGACTACTACTAAAACAATCAAAAGAAGAGTCATTTTCTTTTCAATGGCATTGTTAATTATAAGGACCAAATAAATTTGGAGCTCACAAGAGACTGATTAA
This sequence comes from Physeter macrocephalus, assembly GCF_002837175.3. Lineage (NCBI taxonomy): Eukaryota > Metazoa > Chordata > Mammalia > Artiodactyla > Physeteridae > Physeter > Physeter macrocephalus. The sequence continues at coordinate 66,987,434 of NC_041218.1, forward strand.
GAATAAGGTCAACCCAGAAGATAACCAGTGAATTAAGCAATGGATAAAAAGATAACGTTCCTCTGGTATCTGTATCTAACCCATGCTGCAAATCTGCGGATGGTCCCATAAGCCTATACATTTCCTTTTTCTTCCTTTCTTCTTTTTTTAAATGAACTGTAAGTTGCATGCTTGACACTTGAGAGGAAAATATTACTAGGGGGGAATTATTATTTTATTAAGAAAGCAATATATGCTCATTTAAATGGTTCAAATGGTAAACCAAGCATACTCATTTGAAATTACTGTCTATAACTGTTAACTGCTTGGATAGTATCCTTCTAGATTTTATTTATATAAAAATGTACATATGTATATACATTTTAAAAACATAAATGCAATGACATCAGAGATGTTATTTACTACTTGTATTTTCACTTAACAGGAATTCAAGACACTCTTCTATGCCTATAAATCTGGATGGTCCATATTCTTTTTTAATAGCTACATAATATTCCATTAAAAAATAATGGGAAAACTGGACAGCTACATGTAAAAGAATGAAATTAGAACACTCCCTAACACCATACACAAAAATAAACTCAAAATGGATTCAAGACCTAAATGTAAGACTGGACACTATAAAACTCTTAGAGGAAAACA
>NC_041218.1:66988868-66991578 GCF_002837175.3 Physeter macrocephalus
GCATGTATGTGGAACCTAGAAAAATGGTACAGATGAACCGGTTTGCAGGGCAGAAGTTGAGACACAGATGTAGAGAACAAACATATGGACACCAAGGGGGGAAAACCACAGTGGGGTGGGGATGGTGGTGTGATGAATTGGGCAATAGGGACTGACATGTATACACTGATGTGTATAAAATTGATGACTAATAAGAACCTGCTGTATAAATAAACAAACGAAAAAAACAACTAATACTAAACTTTCTTTGGGTCATTTTTATGGAAATATGTTAATACAAATGTTTCAGACATTACATGAAATTTCTTAAAATCTTACATGTTCTGGTATAATATTATAGGTCATAATTCTAGTTATTACTTTAAAATGTATATCTCAGAAATAACTAAATTTCCTTGTCAACTGCATTATTATGAACTTTCATCAAATCTTTAACCGTGGTCATTTTTAAGTCTTTTGTCATTTACAGATAGTTCTGGGTGTACTCTGATGCTTTTGCAAAAATGTTCCTATAAAAAGGTTTCATCTTCAAGGAATTCATGGAAAAGACTCTGACAAGTACAGGTTTCTGGTAACTGACTATACTGCTGAACTGAATAAATAAGCATTTTCAGAACTCTAATGGAAAACTGATGATTTCATAAAAGTGCTAACAAAAGATCAAGATGAAAAAAAAATTAATTACATGGGACTGAGTGAACTGATGAGGGTGATTATAATTTTTGCTACTTCCTGTTTGAACAAAAGAAAAATCCCACAAGGACAAAGAGGCAAAAAATATACAAATCAATTTTCACTGCAAAGTAAAGGAGCTGTTACAGTGGAGGATTATTGGACTGAATGTCAATATTATGACATAGTACAAGTGTGTTTCGTGTTTGGTAATTGCAATCATTGTTGCTTTTGTTGTGGTCATCCATTTACAATGCTTGGTGTCAGTTTGTTTATCTCTTGTAAAAATAAAATACAGTGTGTGTGAAAAAAACAAAACAAAACAAAACAAAACCCTGATGACATTGCCAGTCCTGAATATAAAACAAAAATGAAGCTTCTAGCACTATAACCCAAAATACGCAGGGGAATGAAGAAATTCCTCTAGATTCATAGAAATCCATAAGAAGATTAGCAGTCATTGTAATAAGCCAAAAGACCCAAAGAAATGCTATGCATGATATTCAGAGAATAAAAGATCTCATTTATTTTGTTCAACAAATACTTATCAAGCACCTTTATGTATTAGGCATTGTTGTGGGTCTGGGTGAATACAAGCTGATAAAATCCCTTCCCTTGGAGCTTACAGTTTAATGAAGAAAGAAAAATCAAGAAAAAACATACAGAGAAAAGATTTTGGATGCCAGGTGGGAAGTAGGGTATTGGGAAATGAACTAGAAAGAAGACAGAATGTGCTGGAATGGGGATTCAATCTAAACAGAGTGATTAACGAGGGCTCATTGGGAAGACGATATTTGAGCCAGGATCATAAAAAGGTGAGGGAGCGAACTCTGTAGGTATCTGGGGGAAATGTGTTCTAGGCAGAAGGAATAACAAGACCAAATGTCCTGAGGCAGCAGAGTATATGGTGAGTGAGAGACCCAGTAAAGAGGCCAGTGTGGCTGGAGAAGAGTGAGCAAGAGAGAGAAAAATAGAAGAGACTGGAAGGGTCATGCGGAGCCAGGTTGTGTAAGGCCGGCTGAGGTGTTTTAAAGGCTTACACTTCCACTCCAAGCAAAACAGAAAGCCCTGGCAGGGCTTTAAGCGAAGGAACTACATAATCTTACACGTGTTTTAAAGGCATGGCTCTGATGCTGTGTTGAGAATTTAAAAGAAAAATCTAAACAAATAATTCTCCTTTGCCTTGAAAACAAGGAGTCCATAGAAGTAGTATCTATCAATCGAAAATAGAAATGCCTTGTCCTTTGTACAAAGATGTGGCTCCTTCGTTTGGGCATTTGGCAGAAAACTGGTGGTAAAGTTGGAGCTGATGCATCCACCCTGTCTAACCCTGTCACTCTCCTCCCCAGTGCACACAGAAGGGCCAGCTGGCCAAGATTAGGTGCTTCCTCCCACACAGGGAATGAAGGAAGGCGTGGGCCTTGGGAGCTTATCATTGGCAAGTGCAAAATGAAAGACTTCTCTCTCTCCTCCTGTTACTACGAAGATGAAAATCAGCTTAATCTCAAGAACAAATAAACAGCATTTTAAACGATTAAAAAAAATTTAAAAATCTTCCAGCAAACAAAAGCCCAGGACCAGATGGCTTCACAGGCGAATTCTATCAAACATTTAGAGAAGAGCTAACACCTATCCTTCTCAAACTCGTCCAAAATATAGTGAGAGAACAAAAAGAAATAAAAGGAACCCAAATAGGAAAAGAAGAAGTAATGCTGTCACTGTTTGCAATGACATGATACTCTACATAGAGAATCCTAAAGATGCTACCAGAAAACTGCTAGAGCTAATCAATGAATTTGGTAAAGTAGCAGGATACAAAATTAATGCACAGAAATCTCTGGCATTCCTATACACTAATGATGAAAATTCTGAAAGTGAAATTAAGAAAACACTCCCATTTACTCCTGCAACAAAAAGAATGAAATATCTAGGAATAACCTTACCTAAGCAGTCAAAAGACCTGTATGCAGAAAATTATAAAACACTGATGAAAGAAATTAAAGATGCTACAAATAGATGGAGAGATATACCATGTTCT
>NC_041218.1:66992328-67034296 GCF_002837175.3 Physeter macrocephalus
AACACCATACACAAAAAAAAACTCAAAATGGATTAAAGACCTAAATGTAAGGCCAGACACTATAAAACTCTTAGAGGAAAACATAGGCAGAACACTCTATGACATACATCACAGCAAGATCCTTTCTGACCCACCACTAGAGAAATGGAAATAAAAACAAAAATAAACAAATGGGACCTAATGAAACTTAAAAGCTTTTGCACAGCAAAGGAAACCATAAACAAGATGAAAAGACAACCCTCAGAATGGGAGAAAATGTTTGCAAATGAAGCAACTGACAAAGGATTAATCTCCAAAATATACAAGCAGCTCATGCAGCTCAATAACAAAAAAACAAACAACCCAATCCAAAAATGGGCAGAAGACCTAAGTAGACATTTCTCCAAAGAAGATATACAGATTGCCAACAAACACATGAAAGAACGCTCAACATCATTAATCATTAGTGAAATGCAAATCAAAACTACAATGAGGTACCACCTCTCACCGGTCAGAATGGCCATCCTCAAAAATTCTACAAACAATAAATGCTGGAGAGGGTGTGGAGAAAAGGGAACCTCTTGCACTGTTGGAGGGAATGTAAATTGATACAGCCACTATGGAGAACAGTATGGAGGTTCCTTAAAAAACTAAAAACAGAACTACCATACAACCCAGCAATCCCACTACTGGGCATATACCCTGAGAAAACCATAATTCAAAAAGAGTCATGTACCACAATGTTCATTGCAGCTCTATTTACAATAGCCAGGACATGGAAGCAACCTAAGTGTCCATCAACAGATGAATGGATAAAGAAGATGTGGCACATATATACAATGGAATATTACTCAGCCATAAAAAGAAATGAAACTGAGTTATTTGTAATGAGGTGGATAGACCTGGAGTCTGTCATACAGAGTGAAGTAAGTCAGAAGGAGAAAAACAAATACCGTATGCTAACACATATATATGGAATCTAAGAAAAAAAAATGTCATGAAGAGATTAGTGGTAGGACAGGAATAAAACACAGACCTACTAGAGCATGGACTTGAGGACATGGGGAGGGGGAAGGGTAAGCTGTGACGAAGTGAGAGAGTGGCAGGGACATATATGCACTACCAAATGTAAATTAGATAGCTAGTGGGAAGCTGCCGCATAGCACAGGGAGATCACCTCTGTGCTTTGTGACCACGAGAGGGGTGGGATAGGAAGGGTGGGAGGGAGGGAGACGCAAGAGGGAAGAGATATGGGAACATATGTATATGTATAACTGATTCACTTTGTTATAAAGCAAAAACTAACACGCCATTGTAAAGCAATTATACTCCAATAAAGATGTTAAAAAAGAAAAAAGAAAGAAAACAACAATGAACTAGCATATAAAATAATTATATGTTCACATACCTATACTTTCTGTTACTAGAACCTCCTTGAGAACAGGGACCACATTAGTTGTTTCCCCATTACCTTGCACAGTACATTGTATATAATAGATCCTTATCAATATTTCTTGAGTTTAACTATTTTACCAACAGGTAAAGATATTTGCTTAAAGAAGAAATATTTGACGTGTCACTCAAAACATATTAAAAACAATATGATATAAGGAAACAGAAAGGAGAAGTGCTAAATTTTTGCTTACGCTAACTGCCCAGTTCTCATTAGGCCATGGGTACATGGGCCTCCACTTATTTTCATATCTCCTTTAAGCCCTGGAGATAACAGAACAGTGATCATGGCAACCAAGCAAACCATATGGGAACCAGCAGACCACAGCTTAATTAGCACTGAAAATTTATGCCAGTAGTGTCAGTTTCTATTTTTATATTACTTCATCTTCAGGACCTCTAAGTTTTAATAAAATTGGCCGTTTTGCCTTTGCATTTATATTTACTTAAAATATAAATGTTAGATAAAGGCACAATTATATTTATCAAAGAAATTTAAGATAAAAGCTTGCTATAATAACAACGAAAAATTTGTTAAACCCTACCTTCCAAAAAGTCACTTTATCATTAATATGATTTAAATATTATTTACTACTGAAAGTAAATTTTTTATTTAAACAACCCACACTGGTTTTATTTAAACAAAGCACCTGTAGCAAATTCCAATAATAAATATTCAAAATTAAGATGTTAAATAAGGCCTTGACTTTCTATACTTTGCATCAGAGTGTATCAACTTTACAAATTTTAGGGAGACAGTATCTCTGTGTTGAATAATTTGATAATATACTTGGTAAAGGAGTGACTGATTTGAAAACAGAGTTGAAAGCCAAACTTTGGTTATCTGAATCGCAGTTCAGCATGTTTTTTCTAGACTAGGAGGCAAGTGAAATCTCAGAAGAGCTAGATTCAATTTACTTAGCTACCATTTATATCTAAGTTTCATTCATTTGAAATACTATATAAACTCCTAAAACTCATTTAAACATTATCTTCATTTCAATGCCTATAAATAACAATTTAATTTAAAAAAGAGATAATCATGAGTATTTTAATTTTTTCTGCATCTTTCAACCTAACCTAACCACTATACTGAAATAAAAAAAGAAATTGCCGGGCTTCCCTGGTGGCGCAGTGGTTGAGAATCCGCCTGTCGATGCAGGGTACACGGGTTCGTGCTCCGGTCCGGGAAGATCCCACATGCCGCGGAGCGGCTAGGCCCGTGAGCCATAGACGCTGAGCCTGCGCGTCCGGAGCCTGTGCTCCGCAACGGGAGAGGCCACAACAGTGAGAGGCCCGCGTACCACAAAAAAAAAAAAAAAAAAAAAAAGAAATTGCCAATTTCTGATCACATAAATTTAATCAGTACTTAATAGCTTGGAATTTGTATTATTCTAATTAAAGTAACAAACAAGAAAATTTTTTTAAACGCTTGTATTTTTGTTGGGTTTTTTTTTCTCCTCCCTAAAATTCCTTGCTGTACCATCTGGCCTAGAAAGCTTGCAAATATTGCTGTCTGGACAGAGCTATGACCAAGTACCCAGAGGTAAAAGCCCAAAACATTAACAGTCTTCAATAATTCACTGCTCAAACCACCAGCCTGCCATTACTATATATTTTACCTTTAATGCATCAACTATCATATTAGTCATGTTGACTTTTAAACCTAGCTTAAATATTTTATATAATATTTATGTAAAGGTTTTGTTTGAAAAGTTGTAATAAAGATGTCTGCATGGGAAAAAAAAACAGAAAAATATTATAAAGCCAGCTAACATGGTGAAAAGAAAGTGGATGTTAGCAGCACTGAAGTGACATTTATAGATTTGTATAATAAATTTGGTTATTACCAAATAAATTACCTGAAACAAACTGATAAAGCTTGAGTTAATTCAATATCAAAAAATCTACATTTTCCTAGGTTTGTCTTTAAAATATCCTCCTGAAATCACAGTAATGATTACAAATATCTAAAGAGTAAGCAATTAGCAATATAACAGAATATTATAATGGAATTTATTGACTTTGATGATGTGAAATGAATACTAACAATAATAAGTGGAAAGCAAATGAAAATAGTATAATAGCCACAAGAAAAAACTCAGTTTTAAATTTAGGGTTTCTGAAACAGATTTTGGACTTCTCCATATTTGAAAGCAAGAAATTTACCTAAAAGCATGCTGTGATTTCTATTGACCTGGCACTACTGGAGTTTGCCACACTTTATCCTGTCACTTAATTTCACTTTTGACACTTGGTTCTTCAAGGCACAAATTCCTGGAGTGAAGGGCACCTGCAATGGCTTCCTTCGCTCAAGGAAGAAATCTTTGGGAGTGGGCCCCTAATGGCAATCTGGACAGCTGCTTCCATTCTACAATATTTTCACACAGACAACAAAAAGAGTTAAAGGGAACCAAAGTGACAAATACAGGTCCCAACAGATCCCTAGGTACTTAGAAAGAAGTTTTAATGACCAAACACAAAACATAAAGTACACAACTGCTTCAAGAAGTGGGCCCGGGTGGGTAATGTACCTTTAGATGTAAACTGATAGTGTGATGAATGTTTTGAATTATATTTTGCACCTGTCTTTAATTTCTTTGCTATCACTGGCTTTCTGATTATATAGAACACATCATGGGAGGAAGATTTAACAGAAGTGAATTGGAATGGGGAAATTAATATATTTTCAGTTTACATATAAAAAATACAAGTAATAAAAGAGGTAGTGCCAATACAACAAGTTTATGATGCTTTCTAAAGTTCACAATAAGCTATGTGAAATCTGCAAAATAAGAAAATAGCAGTCATACTCAGTTAAGCATATGAAAGTTCAAAAGAATAGATGTCCTTCTCAGCAGGGACTAACAAGGAATTACCTTGAAAATTAAAATCTCTTCACTATGAAATCTATTTATTGTCTAGCCTCTCGAGGTCAGATAAAAATTGGGGTGGATTGTTCAACACAGATAGTAGGTTAAATTAGCAAACTGCTTTCATGGTTATTTGGCAAAAGACTGATTTGATTTACCCTACAGTCAATCTAGAAATTAGATTTTCTATTCAAGAAGAAATCTGCTCTTTGGGAGAAAGACTATCTCAGCCCTCTGCTTACTCTGCATTTTGTCTGTGGAAGAATATTTTCATATTCAAGTTTTCTTTTACCACCTGTAGGCTGATAACACTCAGCTCTGCCTCTCCCCCACCCATATCTCTCCAGAGCTCATCTCATGGGCAATGATGGTGAATAAAACTGAAAACTGATTTTAATTGAATTGTTCAATAAATATAAAAAACAAATTAGAGCTAATAATGATTACCTTTACCATCATCTCCTTTAACAATATACATGTAATAAAATAGAATATAAGGGAAAGAATACACACTAGTAAATATGAGAAAGAATTTTCCCATTAGAAATGCTAACAAAGATCTAAAAAGTAAAAATACTTAAGATCTAGATGATAGCATAATCCCCTCATATCTGTGGTTTTGTTTTCCATAGTTTCCATCAATCAGAGGCAACTGCAATCCAAAAATATTAAATAGAAAATTCAGGAAATAAACAATGCAGAAGCTTTAATTGCACACCATGCTGAGAAGCGTGATGAAATCACTCACCATCCCACTCTGTCCCACCTGGAACGTAAACCATCCTTTGTCCAGAATGCCCATGCTGTAAAAACTACTCACCCGTTACCCACGTGGTAGCTGTCTTGGTTGTCAGATCAACTGTCTCAGTATCATAGCGCTTGTGTTCAAGTAACTTTTATTTTACTTAATAATGGCCCCAAAGTGCAAGAGTGGTGATGTTGGCAATTCAGATATTCTCTTACTGTGCTTGATTTATAAATTAAACTTTATCATGTGTATGTATGTATAGGGAAAAAAAAAAAGGTCTATATAGGGTTTGATACTCTCCCTGGTGTCAGTCATGCACTGGGGGTCTTGGGAAGTAACCCCTACAGATAAGGGGGAACTATGGTAGTATCTTTCTCTTTAGAGGATGTAAATGTTTCTGCCAGGGATCTAGGGAACCGGACTTTCCAAATAATCTTAATCAGAGACTAAGAAGACTAGTTGAGCTTCAGTCTTAGTGATGGATAATCTATTTCTTTCTCATTTTTATTCCTAGGGAGTGATCCTTTCGGTTCCCAACTCAAAGCTCAGCTTTACCAGGGCTGTTCCTTCTTGGAAGCACATCTGTATTTAATATTTTTTTCCATTCATTATACAAATTCATTCTTTCTTGAATATTTATCATACTATGTTATTTTGTCTTAAGTATGCAAATCATGAGTTGAACAGACTTAGAAATTATTATTATCCAGAGATATTTTTTGTAAGAAGTTTAAGCTATTCACATATATATTTACTACTATTGTGCTTCCAATGTTTTATTTCTCTCACATATGATTTTTTAAAATTTTTATCCATTGTTAAAGGTATATTATCTTTTAAATTATATAACTGCTAATTTTTAAAGTTTCTCAAAATGAGATTCCTTCAAATTCAATCCTTAAAATATTAACCTTAATGTCACCTCCCTCAAGTGGCAGGGCCAGGGCATCCCAGTTCGGTGTCATGGGGCCCAGAAGGCATTGAGCAAAGTTTTATTCTTTCCAAGCTTAATTAATGTTTTGGGATTTTGAAGTCAATTTACTGTTATACTATGCTTTATGCATTATTTCTTTTTCACAAAAATAGTTTTAAATAACTTCATGAAATTTTGGGACTAGAGATTCTGTTTCCATTATTTCCCCATTTTTGAACAGATTATTTTTTCTTAGACCTCAGTTTTTAAAACAGGGCTTGCCTATCTGAAAATGTCAATGTTACTTTCTTTATTCTTTTCAAACCTTTTCACTAAAAACTACATACATAACTCTATCATTTCCTGGCACTTAACAGTGCACAAGAGAAGTCAGATAACAGCCTGGTTTTCCTTTGTAGGTTAACATGTTTACTTCTTTGAATCACATAGAAATTTTCTTAATCATTTTGGTTAAGAAATGTGGGTGTAACTTCTCAGTTTGAAGCATTTTTTTATTGACTGTCTAAGACAGAGGTTGCTTTTGATCCACATATAAAGATGTTTCTTCATCCCAACAGAGTTTTATTCTTTCCTTTGATTATATTTTGTTTGTTTTTACTAAGTCCCTCTTCAGTAACACTACACATCCATATAATGTCTTCTATTCTCTGTCTTCCACGTCAGTCATTTTTCATCTCCGGCATTCTTTGCAGTTTGGGATAGCTTCTCTTGGTTGCTTGTGTTCCATTTTACAAATTGATTTCTATTGCATCAGTCTTACTTTTAACTTCTTCCAGGGTGGATTCTATATCTGGTACTGGGTTTTTGTTTCTTCTTCCTTGACTTTGTCTCCCTTTCTCATTCTCATTTTTGTCATCCTATATACCCTTTATACATTTTTATCTCCACCCCAAGAGGGCAAGATTTATTGTACTCTATTAAAAGTAACAAACTGATCCTTACTTTTTCTTTTTCAGGCACTTATAATGAAGTATATGTTTCTTTTGAGCTTTTCAGACATCATCTCTTTTTCCTTGTTCAGTAGTAATTTGCAAAGCATGCTATATTCTTTTCCTCTCTTTATTCATGCCCCAGAAATGGTGTTGGCTCATTCATTACTGAAAAACATCAAGGACTTTACTTACCTCATGAAGTAATCTCAAGAGTTATAAAGGGATAAGTGTCAAGTTCCCTGTTTTATTTGTGCTCTAAGTTTCTGCAACAAGATACAGATTTTGGAAGAAAGGAATGAGAAAGCAGATCATTGCTTTTCATCAGGTATTTTGTTTCATAAAAAATTAACCAAGCTTGGGGGGAGTGGTCAAGATGGTGGTGTAGGAAAACCCTGAACTCAACTCCTCCCATAGGCACACCAAAATTACAACTATTTACAGAGAAACTGTTTGTAAGAAAGACCAGAAAAGATCTCCTACAGCTAAAGATATGAAGAAGGAACCACAATGAGACAGGTAAAACAGGTAGAGAAACAGTGTAGTTAGAACCCATACTCCCAAATGGGCAGCCCACAAACAGAAGGATAATTACAATTGCAGAGATTCTCCCCAAGAAGTGAGGGGTTCTAGCCCCACACTGGGCTTCCCAGCCTGGGGGTCCTGCACTGGGAAGATGAGCCCCTGAAATGTTTAGCTTTGAAGGTCAGTGAGCCTTACTTTCAGGAGAGCTAGACTCACCCACTAGCAGGTGAGCTGCCTTTAGACTCCCTGACCCAATAGCCTTCCCAGGACATGACTCTGTCCAATAGTGGGCCCAGGACCCAGTCCTGAACACCAGTGCTCCAGCACTAACCCTGAGACCACCAAGACCCAGCAGCCAAAGACCATAGGGCCCAGCAATGGGCCAGCACTAGTCCCAGGACCGGCCTCACACACCAATGAACCAGCATTTTGCCCCAGAACCCTCCTGGGCCCTGTAGCTAGCCACTTCATGACCCAGTCCCCTGCCCACCAGCAGCTTCCCCACGAGGCAGAGCCTGGTAATCAACCAGACCAGAGGCCAGAAATGCCTACCAGACTTCCCAGAGTTGTTAGCCTGCCACAACACAAGGACCTACAAAGCTCTCATAAAGGGCAGCCTTAGAGCATATAGCTCTGGAGACTAGAGAAGAATGTATTGCTGGGACTCACAGGACATCTCCTACAAAAGGCCACCTTTCTAAGGTCAGGAAATGTAACCAACTTTTCCAATACACAGAAATTAAAACAGCAAGTTACACAAAACGAAGCAACAGAAAAATATGATCCAAACAAAGGAACAATATAAAAGCCCCAGAAGAACTAGGCGAAGTGGAGATAAGCAATCTACCCAATAAAGAGTTCAAGGTAATGATCATAAGGATGTTCAAAGAACTCAGGAGAAGATTGGATAAAAAGAACAGGAAGTTAGAAGTTTTTAATAAAGAACTAGAAAATATAAAGAAGAACCAGAGATGAAGAATACAATAAATGAAATAAAAAATGTACTAGAAGAAATCAACAGTAGACCAGGTGATACAGAGGAATGGATCCACAAGTTGGACGACAGAGTAGTGGAAATAACTGAAGCCAAGCAGAAAAAAAGAAAAAGAAATGAGAACAGTTTAAGATACTTCTATGACAATATCAAGCATAAAAGCATTTGCATTACTGGGGCCCCAGAAGCAAAAGAGTGAGAGAAAGGAACAAAGAACATATTTGAAGACATAATTTCATTATTTCTTCACAATGTGGTTTGGACTTTGCTTTTAAGGATCTTTCTTTTTTTACTAGAATAGCCAAGAACATGTTTCATTCCTTTGTCTTTTGCGTTAAGAAGAACGTAATAAGGGATATAAGTATTTCAGAAACTGTGTCTTATTTATAAATTATTGGCTGCGTTAATTATCTGCTGCACTAAGTAAAAAAGGAAGTTAGAATGTAATGTATCAATTTTTCGTTAATAAAGGAAAATTAGGTGTGCTTATAATTGTACGTGTGTAAAGAGTGACGTAGAATGGTACATGAGAACCGATTTCCTCAAAGAATTAAGGTTTTCAGTGTGTCAGGGAATAGGAGCTATTTTGCTTTACACATTTTTAGATTATTTAATTTGTGATAATTAATATGTTTTGAGTGCTTACAAGGATACATCATCATAAATATTTCTAAGAATACTGTAGAATTAATGTTTAATTCTAGAAAGAATTGTAGCATTGAACTTTAAACTTCATAATATATAGTTGACCTTAACATGATTCAGAGATTTAAAAGCATTTAGGTAATTAAAAATATCAAAGGTAATGGATTTTAAAAGTAGATCAGTACATTAATAGTCAAGTAAAACATGAAATCCATGTTAGCTAAAAATTCAATGAAAGTATGATAATAGACATAAAAAGATACTGATAAACATGTCTTAGTTCAGTAACCTAAATGAGAAAATGTGGCTGAAAGATCAGATTTACTAAAAAGAAAAAGAAATCATACTAGGATGAACTAAATCACACTAAATATGATTTAAAGAAGGGACAAGAACATGGAGACCAAGTTGCCCAGCTTTCGTCCAGCTTAGATTTAAAATGAATCAAAATATTTGACAAAATGTTTTTACTATTTGGTGAGAAATATAGAAAATTGAAATTGAAATCCTAATAAAATTGGTTCATAAATAAAAGGTAATTTCTACACAGCAATTTGCTAAATTTTATATGGAAGTTAGTAAGAAAGGCCTTAAACATAATATCCTTTGTACTCACTTATTTGAATAGGAAACTAGAGCAATGTTTTAACTTAGAGTCATCAAATGTTTAACACAAAACTGTCTTAGGTAATAATAAAATGAAGAAATATCTTTCCTAAGGGTGTTTAAATACATTTAATTTTTAAGTCTTATTAACAACACAGAAATAAAATAATGTATAAGGCTTGAAACAAGCAATCACTAATTATGAGCTATGCCAAAGCAATTAATAATTATCCATAGACCTCTTTGTCACATAATTCACCTGTCAGAAAAATTATTCAGATAGGTAAAATGTTTTTAATTAGGCAAGTATTAACCATAAAATAAACTTTGTCCATTAAAGAGCGATATCAGGGCTTCCCTGGTGGCGCAGTGGTTGAGAGTCCGCCTGCCGATAAAAAAAAAAAAAAAAAAAAAAAAAAAAAAAGACTGATATCATTGTATTACCTCTATACCTAGAATCCAGTAATTCAGTAAAAACTTGTGTGTGAATACTGATGATTAAAGTCTTTGCTCTAGGACAGACTATTTTCATTTAACAACGCATTTAAAATCTGTAGTCAAGTCTTAAACTATTTGAGGTATCCATGCATGGAAACAGCAAAACAAAGCCAAAGTACAGAGTCAATAGACCTGAAACAATGTGGGTGTCAAGAAGGTAAGGGAAAAAACAGTCCCTAACAATGATTTCCACATAACATAAAAAATTTAACATAAAATAATTGGGGCTAACTACGAATCACATTTCAAAGATTTCATATTTAGGTTATAATTTGTTATAATTTCATATTAGGTTATAAATGTGGGATGCCATTTAAGTTAATCAATGCTCTCTGGCCCAGGGCTTCACAAACTATCTGTGATGAAGGACTGATTTTTTTTCTATCCATTACAGATAGATAGATAAAGAGATAGACAAATAGACAGATAAATTGATATACAGACAGAAAGACAGATACGTAGATAGGAAAAAAACAGAAACAAAGAATAAGCTTGGTTTGAAATGGAAATGCAATGATTAAAGAAATGCTCAGATGAAACCAAAATTAATTACTACAGCATTGTTGTATGCCGTAAGAATATTAGAAATGCTAAACCTAGAATGAGATAATAACATTACAATTAGTTTCTGAACCATGTTTATGAAACGAGGACTAGCAAAGGAATAGGCCCACATTTGGGGCAAATAATACAATGCAGGTTTGACACACTGGCAGCTCCCACCCAAGACCCTGATAGACACTGCTAATTGATTATGCCACTTTTTAACCAATAAGTAGAGAAGCAGCTTCTCAGTCTTTCGCCATACAGCACAGCAGTCACTTGTAATTTTTTTTTTTTTTTTGCCATGGCTCACGGGCCCAGCCGCTCCGCGGCATGTGGGATCTTCCCGGACCGGGGCACGAACCCGTGTCCCCTGCGTCGGCAGGCGGACTCTCAACCACTGTACCACCAGGGAAGCCCAGTCACTTGTAATTGATTGGTGTTGATGTAAGACCGGTATGTCACGTAGAGAAATGAAAAACTATGACAAGAATAAAAAGACCTACTCAACTCTATTTTTTCCTGTCTTTATAATTAAACACATGTACATGACAGCATGTAACAAACTTGCTTAAGTGAAAATGTATAATGCAATAACCAAGCTATTATGAATGAACACATAGCTCCAAGCCAAACAAATCATATTCCAGGATACTGTAATAATGCAGAAATGTGGTTATGAATACATGAAAATCAACTTGAGACTGGAGCAGGCAGGGAAGGTTAAGCACGGTATGGACCTGGAGTCCCTATTTAAATAGACTGAAAAGAGCTACGTATTCCATATATGTCACAAAGCAATAAGAGGATATGAAGAGAGAAAGAAAAAGAACTTTCAGGAAGATTTTGAGCAAACCAGTATGCAGCAAAAGATATAAATAGGAAAGTTCTTGGGATGAAAAGCCAAAATGCAGGTTAGGGTCTGGTTCTGAGAATCTTCCTTGTTCCCTAGTTCTTTTCAGGCCTAACCCCTATAATGAACAAATTTTGCGCATCGTTTCCTATTTTTTGAAACATTTTCTCACTGGCATAAGGAACCTTAATGTGACTTTTTTCAATTATGAAAAGCCAAGGACACGGGGACACAGTTTACCAATTTGCTTTATATTGAATTTCTCTTAAAATTACTCACATATTTTCTCATATATTGATACACGTTTTAAGAACTTAAATAAGAAGTTCCAAAGAGATATTATACACACTGGATCCTATATATATTATGAAGTTATACTTTATATATATACACTATATACATACTTTATATATATATATATATATATATATATATAATATATTACACACACACACACCGTGTTTACTAATAGAAAGGCTTGATATTGTTAAATTGTAAGTTCTCCTGAAATGGATTTGTAGGTTCAAGACAATCCTATCCAAAAATGCAGCAGGCTTTTATTTTTAGAAATTGTCAGGCTTATTCTAAAATATATAAGGAAATACTAAGTATCTAGAAGAGATAAACCAAATCTTAAAAAAAAAAAAAAAGACAGAGGTCTTAACACTACTTGATTGCAAAAATTTCTATAAATCTACAGTAATCTTCACTGCCTGAGACTGACAAAAGGCTAAGTTCAGTGACACCAAATAGAGAGTCCAGAAATGAACCCACGTATGCATGGCCATTTGACTGTGAAAACAGGTACCAGAGCAATTCAGTGGGAGAAATGACAGCCTTTTCAACAAGTGGTGCTAGAACTGGTTATCCCATAAGGAAAAATATAAATATTGAACCTTAGTTTTACCATATCCAAAAATTAACTCAGCATGAATTATAGACCTAAATGTAAAAGTTAAAATTATACAAATTCCCAAGGAAAACAGATGTATTTGCCACCCTGGAGTAGGCAAAGGTTTCTAAGGTAGGTTATAAGAAGTACACACTAAAAACACATAAGGTGAAAAATTGGATATCAAAATTTAAAACTCTCCTCTTTGAAAGACTATTTAGAAAATAAGGCATATCACACATAACAGAAATATTCTTAATATATTTCCTGCCAAAGAACAGGTAGACAAAATAATGAACTGAGAATTCAATAATAAAAAATAAACGCAAATCAAAATTATTTGACAATAATTGTAGACAAACTATTTGACCAGACCTTCCACAATAGACAAAAATGACAAATAAGCACATGAAAATTAGCTCAATATCATTGGTCATCAGAGAAATGCAAATTAAACCCCAAATGAGATTCCATTACATAACCATTAGAACTGTAAAATTTAAAGGACTCAAAAATTCCTTGTAACTTTTTACCTCAGCTGGGCAGCAATATAATGAAATAAACTTCTTAAGCTAACTTGATAAACTCAAAATCAATGCACGTTTTTTTGAGGCTTATATTATTGCGCTGGTTGTTCTCCACAACCTAGTGGAAAGCTCAGACAAAAATGCAAAATGACAGACACAACGCTGAGGAAAAAGGAAGTAAATCAACAAATATGTATAAGCCATAAAAAGTTAGGTTCCATCCGAATTAAACTCTTTTGTCTTTATTACAAAGAAACAGTTCAAAGTAAAATCACCTGAGCTCCTTGCACATGACTCACTACTCATTTTATACTACTTAGCGGTCAGAAGATGCTTTATCTAGCAAACAGTATCTTCCCTACCCCCTTCACTCCAATATAATAGTGGTCTTGGTTTTTCATACTTTTAAGCTACTCAGAAACTGTTATGAGAATTAAATGAGATGTACATGAAAGCATTAGGTAAACCACCAAGCGTTACTGCAGGGTCATCACTTACCATTAGTTGTGCCACCTCCATCTTCTCACTAAGCTGTAGCCGAGTCTGCAAGAAAAGCTCTGATAATTTTCTGGACCTGCCTAAAATAAAAAAAAATAAATAAATCTATCAGATGTTACAAACACAACTTTTATAGAACATGGAAAATGCTATCTTCTCACTTTTTATGTTAACATAATGTAATCCAGCCCTTAATAGTTGTTTAATTTAAATTTTCTCCTAACTATCCATCCAACATTCCCTCAGAGTCACCCAAACATAAGGGGTAAATATTTCTTTGAAGCAAAAACTGAAGAAGTTCAAATGGACACTCAAAATAACCACCTTTCAGGTAGGTACTGTTTTGTACCACTGCAATTTTCCTAGAAACTAAATGCTTTTGAATAGCCTTAAAATTACATGACCTGGGGCTTCCCTGGTGGCGCAGTGGTTGCGCGTCCGCCTGCTGATGCAGGGGAGCCGGGTTCGCGCCCCGGTCTGGGAGGATCCCACATGCCGCAGAGCGGCTGGGCCCGTGAGCCATGGCCGCTGGGCCTGCGCGTCCGGAGCCTGTGCTCCCCAACGGGAGAGGCCACAACAGGGGGAGGCCCGCATACCACAAAAAAAAAAAAAAAAAAAAAAAAAAATACATGACCTACTTTTTATATTTATTAAACATTTTTTAAAAAACTATATGGTCCTTGGGAATAACGTTACTCAGATATTTCTCTGCAAACTTCAGGAGTCCAGTCTACACTGATAACAGTAACAGTGTGAAGCAAAGCTACTTCTAAGGAAATGTCAGATAAGCAGATTAGAACAACTGGAAGAAAAGGGACTAAACAGTGAATTGGGAAATGATTAAAGAAAATAATTTACTGATCACAATATGTTCTGCTTCACCAGCTTAAGATAAAAATGTCCAAATTTTTTAACTTATTTTGTGACAATTTTAGACTCACATTTAAAAGTTTTGAAAACAGTACAGTTTACACCCCAAGAAGATCCTTTCACTCAGCTTCTCCTTATGTTAACATTTTAACCATAGGGTATTTGTCAAAACTAAGAAATTAACCTTGATATATTATTTTAACTAATATTTTGAACATACTGAGACCTTATTAATTTTTCCTCTCACATTATGTTTATGTTTCAGGATCCCATCCAGGATTCCACACAACATTTCGTTGGCAGGATTCATTAGTCTCCTCCTGTCTGTGATTTCTTCAGCCCTCCCCTGTCTCTCATGACACTTTTGAAGATTACTGATCAGTTACTTTTTTAGAATGTCCTCCAATTTAGAGTGTCTGATGTTTTCTCATGATTAGGCTCAGATTTTGCATTACAGGGAGAAATCATAGAGAGACACTATGTCCTTCTCAGTGCATTATAATAGCAAGTATATGAGGCCGGTATGTATTACTGGGATGTTGACCTCGACAACCTGGTTCAAGTGGTGCTTGCCAGGACTCTGCACTCTATAGCTGCTATCTTCCTTATTTAATTACTAAATAAACGTGTAGGAGGAGGACACTGGAGATGATGTAGATATTTCAGGCCTGTTTATTTTATACCTACTAGTTCTAACATCCATCTGCGGACCTTTACTATGGAGATTATTTATGTTTTCCTCTAATTGCACGATTCTATTTCCCTCTCCATTGTTGCTCCTCTGACAACGTCCCAGTGAGTTGTGGAGGGACACCTCATTACACCCTGGTGAGAATGGAAGTCCAAGCTCTTTAAGTGGTCTCCATTGACATAATGGGGGTCTTAGTTACTGGCTTTTGGAGATGAAAGTCCTGGCTCCCTACTTGACCTAGAGTGACACCACTCAAGTGGGAGGATTGGGGCATGTTGTTACAGAATAGTGAAAGTGGAAGAGGCGAAGGAGGGGACCACTAAAAAATAAATCTAAACAGAAACAAAACTAGTTTTTAAGTGACAAATATAAACTAGATAAAACATAACATCATAGGAAAACAAAACCTGTTAGGATGCATACCTGAAAGTACACTGTGCTCTAAATAAAACTGAAAATAAATCATGAGTGCTTATTTGAGACACCATAACAGAGACACTAAGTAAATTAAAAATAGAGAGTGCAAAAACACACTCTGGTTCATGAATTCATCATGTTCATAATAACAGTTCTCCCAAATGCCAAGAAAACTATTCTCAGTGTGTAAATGCAGCATTTATGCCAAAACAGCAGAAGCCCATCAGTGCCAAAACAATAGCAGCAGGGGCATTTGCAGCAACTGTATCCTTCCAGGCAGACAATGGAACTGAGTTAGCAGGAAAGGAAACATGCTTCAATGATGAAAGGAAGCTAGCCTAAGGACAGAATCTGAGAAACAATGCACCAGAAGAAGAATCCTACACAATCTAGGCCATCAGAAACTGGCACGTTTGATGTAAAAGGCACAGGAGAGGCAATAAGTCACAGTTTTCTGTTCTTTCACACTGATTTGCAAGAGATAAGGAATTATTAGAAAATTATCTAGTAGTACTTATTCTTCAAATTAGAAACTGTAAACCAGTAAGGAGTTTTAAAACACCAAACAGATGGTATAAAATCAGGTACAAGATGATTGCTACATAGAGAAATACTAATTAAAATGATAAAATTAATTTCACTTTTGTGTGGTTTAATAAGCCATTTAAAGATTTAGGTTGCTTGTACACTTCACATGAAAGTGCTTTCCATTTTATTTGTGTACCTTAATAAAATCTGGGTCTAGAAAACAAAATACAATTTCTAATAAAGCTGATATAATATATGCATCAGTAAATCAGATAAAATATACATTAGAATCTTAAATTTTCTTTATACTTTGTGAGTACCATCAATAGTTGAATGATTATAACATTACCTTTTACCACACCATTCAATTCTTTTCTACTGGGTTGGCCAAAAAGTGCCTTTGGTTTTTAAGTAAAAGTAAAAGACACATTTTTCATTTTCACCAAGAACTTTATTGAACAACGTATTTATGCTTCTGTTCCACTACCTTCTTCCATTTTTCAGGCAACTTCGTAATTCCATCTTCCCAAAACTTTTTATCTTTTTGAGCAAAGAACTGTTCCAAGTGCTTTTTACAGTCTTCCAGGGAACTGAAATTTTTTCCATTAAGAGAATTTTGTAAAGACCTAAATAAATGGAAATCCAAAGGTGCAATGTCTGGTGAATACGGCAGATGAATCAGAACTTCCCAGCCAAGCTGTAATACTTTTTGCCTGGTCATCAAAGAAACATGCTGTCTTGCGTTATCCTGATGGAAGATTATGGGTTTTCTGTTGACTAATTCTGGATGCTTTTCGCTGAGTGCTGCTTTCAGTGGGTCTAACTGGGAGCAGTACTTCTTGGAATTAATCATATGATTTTCCGGGAGGAGCTCATAATAGAGGACTCCCTTCCAATCTCACTATATATACAACATCACCTTCTTTGGATGAAGACCGGCCTTTGGTGTCATTAGTGGTGGTTCGTTTCACTTGCCCCACGATCTCTTCCATTTCACGTTATTGTACAGTATCTACTTTTCATCACCCATCACAATTTGTCATAAAAATGGAACATTTTTGTTATGTTTAAGTAGTGAGTCGCATGTGGAAATACGGTCAAGGTTTTTTTTGCTTAACTTATGTGGAACCCAAACATCAAAGCGATTCACATAACCAAGCTGGGGCAAATGATTTGCAACAGTTGATCTGGATATTTTGAGTATGTCGGCTATCTCCCATGTGGTATAACATTAATTGTTCTCCATGTCTTGATTTGATTGCTATCAACTTCGACTGGTCTACCTGACCGTGGAGCATCGTCCAGCGAGAAATCTCCAGCACAAAACTTCACAAACCACTTCTGACACATTCGATCAGTCACAGCACCTTCTCCATACACTGCACAAATCTTTTTTTTTGCATTTCGGTTGTGTTTTTACCTTTCTTGAAATAATAAAGCATAATATGTCAAAAATGTTGCTTTTTTCCTTCCATCTTCAATATTAAAATGGCTACACAAAAATTCACCAATTTTGATAGTTCTTTTTTTAAAATGCACACTGATATGACGGCTGTCACATACAATCTAACAAAACTGTTTCAAATGAAGTTAAAGACAACTAAGTGCTACTAGAACCATCTTACGGAAAAAACCAAACGAACCTTTTGGCCAATCCAATACATATATGTTACCTAACTGAACTAAAGACACAGAGTACTAAAAGAGACCATCTAAAAGGGTGTAATTCATCCTAGCATTCCTAGCCCCAAATAAGATTAGTCCTGAAGACTGACAAATAAAATTGTAAAAACCATATAAATATATAAAGCCAAAGGCTTTGGTGGGGGAGGGAGAGAAATGAAATTCTTATCTTCTGCTATTTTAATGCCCTTTCCATTTAAATTCTTAATTTTACATCAATGCTCAATAATAAACTCTTTCATTCAGTTAGCAGATACAGATATTGGAAAACCAATAAAAGAGAAATGTGAAAAACAGCTAATGGGTAATTCAAGAGTGGCTAAACTTTAGTTTCTTAGCCACTCTTATTGCTGTAAGTCCAACTTTCTTTGAGTTAAGACCTTACTAGTTTGCATTTAAGATTTATCAGTAATAATGGAAGTTCAAATGGACAGTAGGGAATTCCCAGAGAACAGATAAACATAAATATCTGCCACCTTTTCCAGCTATTCTGCCAAATAAGGATTTTTTTCTCTAAAATATATTTACTAAGGCTTTTCCAAGCCTGAAGTATAACATGGTTTCTACTCCTTGCGCCTTGGAAGAATTCCAAAACAAAACACTTTATAAAATTATATTCATGCTAAGTAACTTTTAGAAAAACAATATCATGATCAAAGTACTTATTATTAATGGAGAATATATTTAATTCCAAAACGTTTTTAATTTTCTTAACAAAAATCATAAGAGGAAAAAAATTTAACAAAAGGGTAAAAGTCCCAAGACCCTTGATATTCACTTCAATATTGTATTTTTTTCAAGAATATTTAAAAGATATGACAAAAGTCTAGGTTTCATAAATACAATGAGCTGAGATTACAGCATCAGTGAAAATATTATATAATAAATCATCTATTGGAATGGGTAGTAACGAGAAAATAAAATCCAATATCTGAATATTGAGGCTTTTAGGCTATCAATAAATTTCACCAAAACATTTTGTGATAACACTACTGTTTCTGTTTTAAACTGAAGAATCTGTGAAATTAAACAATTTCAGTATTTTATTTTCAAAGGTTATTAAGTTCAAGAGTGCTAAGAAAAGCCAGGAAGCCTCTCTCCAAATATGCCAAATGGCACCAATGCTCAAGCTATGAGTCAAACCAGAAATTCCCATTGTTAATTTCTACCTTAAATTCTGAAGAATTGATTTTCGATTAAATCATGTTCATTATAAAACTTTAAGCCGCAGCTGACAGACCTTCTATGATTGAATGCACAAAATAAAACATTAGCCATCTGTTAAAATCATCCTTCTACCTTTTAATGAAAAATTTTTATTAGTTGGTAGAATTTCTCTATTTTCCAGGAATAAAGGACACAAGAAACTTCCATTGTTCAAGCTGACAGGGCTGCCAGACAGAAGCCTCATCAGTCACTGAATTGCCCTTGAGCGGCACAGTTTTATGATATTTCTAAAGAGTCTGTTTGGACCTGAAAATGTTCTTCCACTTAAATACACTCTGGAAGTAGACACATTTTCTTTCTATTCTACTCTCAGGCAAAAAAAAAAAAAAAAAAGGTATTTTTCTTTACTGCCTTTGTTTTCCACACGCACATTCAATAAGCTGTTCTGTCAAGAGAAAGAGCAAAGGGCTCAATTCAATAAAAAATTGCAGTGATTATGC
Source organism: Physeter macrocephalus (assembly GCF_002837175.3). Taxonomy (NCBI): domain Eukaryota; kingdom Metazoa; phylum Chordata; class Mammalia; order Artiodactyla; family Physeteridae; genus Physeter; species Physeter macrocephalus. The sequence goes on from NC_041218.1 coordinate 67,011,681, forward strand.
TATGCAATTTCGCTCCTGCTACTTTATCACAATTTGCCATTCAAGTGGACACTGCTGTGCTCCCGGCTTTAGAGGGGGGAAAGTCCATCAGGTGCTGCAAGGTCATTTTATACCAGAAAGACACAAGTCCAATTTGAGAGCGTGCCTACGTTAGATTGTCAGCAGTCCTCGTATCATAAGCCAAAATCATGACTTCATGCGACACAAAGCAACCAGAATGGATCATTATCAAATAATGCTTATTTACCTAAGAACTCTCAGGGTCTGAGTTAATCGCTGTTACCTAAGAAACTGCACAGTTCAGGCCTCAAAGGCACGACTTAACTAGTTAACTGCTCTTTATTACTGTTCCACCTCAAGGCCATTAAGGAGTGTGAAAAACTAGAAATGAGCTCAAACTTGGGAAGATGATTCGGTTGGTTTGTTGTGTACATAGACTTGAAAAGGAAAAAAATTTAAAAGTCTCTACAGTCCAGATGATCTAGGTCTCCTTTCAATTAGGGTATTTTTCTGGAAACTCTGTGACTTCAGAATTGATTTAATATTAACATAGTAAAGATTTCTGCAGACATTTTTGTATGTGTGCTAAAAGCTGCAGTATGCTTGTAGCTTTTATGGTTCAGTATAAGAGAATATTAAGATATTTTACATGTTTTTAATTCATAGTAAGTCATGAAAATCTGGTATGCATTTTACACTTACAGCACATCACTTCAGACTAATAGTTCAACTGCTCAACAGCCCCATTTGGCTAACTGCTACTACGAGAGACACACTGCTCTAGAATCTTACAGGTAAAGCCAGACATGTACAAAAATATATCAGACATATGCCAATATCTCTAAGGTGCTCATGGAATTCAAAAAAGGCAGAAAGTTTCTATCTGGACTGTCAAGGACAGTTCGTGACTACATTTGCTCTACTGTGATTAGCATCTATCTAGTCATGGTTTTAACAGCAAAGTATGTAAGAAACTGTATTTATTAGGGGCTTTACTTTGAGATTGGAAAATAAAGTGTATTTGAGGAAGAGAATGTATTTTTGGTGTGCTTGGAGGTGACTTTAAGAGGACAGTCAGTTATATAGAAGCTAGCTTGAATGCTTGTATTCCTTAATAAGTGAAACATAATGATGAATTGAACAGCAGTGATAGTGTCTGGGAAAAAAAGTGAGTACAGGGAAAAAAGCAGCATTGAACCTACAGAATTAGCAGGTCTTTGGAGCCCAAGCAAAAGTTCCCTACCAAAGTGATTCTGATATATCGACCCTGGAAAAGCAGGAAAATGAGATCACCAAAAAGGTTAGAAATGGCAAATTTCTAAAAGCAAGTTAATGAAAGAAAAATTAATGAAATAAGCCAAAAATAATAGAATTAGAGATCAGATATATTTAGTTGAGAAACAGGAAAATAAATAAGTGGATGTGATCTTCAACAAGATATTTCAGAATAGATATCATGACTAGATTGCAGAACTGAGAATTGTGCAGAAAGAAGTAGATGTTAGAAATATGAAAGTTGAGATAAATGAGAGATAAGATGTTGAGGGGAAAAAAACCAGCAGAACCATGAAGAATTTCACATGCAAAAGTCTACAAGGTTAGAAGAGAGGCAGAGACAAAGCAGAGAGATAAAAATCAAAATGCAGTTTATCTTGGAAGCTGTACTACTATGATGCCTCAGAGGTTATTCACAAAATCTAATTTGGAGACTTGCAAAAAACATGGTAAGGTAAGTGGCCCCCACTGCTACACACCCTCATAACATCATGAAGATATTCAATGAAACATTAAAAAATTTTCATATTGGAAAATATACAAAGATGCTTCATACTGTTACACTCTGAATCAGGTTTTATGATTTGAAAAACAAAACATTGAAGAATTCCATTTACTGCCTGAAGGAGGTTGGGCCATATAAAATGAATTTTGGTAGAATTAAACTCTAGAAATTTTTTTTTTGCACGTATTCCATTACCTAACTTACTCCCAAAAAATACAGATTGAGGCTGGAGGAGCAAAGGATAAGAAATATGATTTTAGGGACTTCCCTGGTGGCGCAGTGGATAAGACTCCACACTCCCAGTGCAGGGGGTCCAGGTTTGATCCTGGTCAGGGAACTAGAACCCACATGCATGCTGCTACTAAGAGTTCACATGCCGCAACTAAGGAGCCCACCTGCTGCAACTAAGACCTGGTGCAACCAAATAAATAAATATTTTTTTAAAAAAAGAAATACGATTTTAGTTGAGAAGGTATAGACCAAGGAGAATCCTATTTAAAGCTAGAATGTGACTGAGAGCTGTGTTAATTAAGCTGATCCCCACTGTGTAGCTGAGAAGATTTGACCTGCACAAAAGTAGGCTTGAAATTGGAAGAGTGTCAATTAACCACACTTTCTGAGAAACACGGTGTCTGCACAGTTCTTCCCTCATAGATGATGATAAAGCTATCGAAAAATGCAAATGAAAACCCTGCAATACTTGCAGAAAAAAGGCATCAAGAATAGTAGCTGGGGCTTCCCTGGTGGCGCAGTGGTTGAGGGTCCGCCTGCCGATGCAGGGGACACGGGTTCGTGCCCTGGTCCGGGAAGATCCCACATGCCATGGAGCGGCTGGGCCTGTGAGCCATGGCCGCTGAGCCTGTGCATCCGGAGCCTGTGCTCCGCAACGGGAGAGGCCACAACAGTGAGAGGCCCGCGTACCACAAAAAATAAATAAATAATAATTTTAAAAAAAATAAAAAACAAAGACTGGGTAAAATACAAAAAAACTTCCAAGATATCCAGTGATGTTGGGACAAAATGCCATCTTATACTTCTTGTGCGGCCATTAATTGTTTAAAACTTTGTTCGTACACCCAGGTAGTGAAATTGGGAGAGTTCTGATTTTTATATTATGTTTAGGTGAACTTCTACTCTTGAGATACGTTAAAACTTTTTATACACAACATATATTTGCTTACTAAATGAATTATAAAAGTGTACAATAATTTGTAGCTAACGCTAAGAGGATTAACAAGTGCAAAATTTCTGGTGAGTACCTCAACAGTAAGTATCAATATCACTTGAAATGGATGTTCCCTTTGTTCTTTACAGCAATGTTTAATTAGGATTTTATCATGGGATGAGAAAGATTCATTTTTTTTAAATGTTCCTGCTGACTTACTTATAATAGCAAATGTCTATCACCAATATTCTTCATTACAGTCTCTATTCTGCTGACCCCCTTCTAACATAAAGAACACAACAGGGCTTCCCTGGTGGCGCAGTGGTTGAGAGTCCGCCTGCCGATGCAGGGGACAGGGGTTCGTGCCCCGGTCCGGGAGGATCCCACATGCCGCGGAGCGGCTGGGCCCGTGAGCCATGGCCGCTGAGCCTGCACGTCCGGAGCCTGTGCTCCGCAACGGGAGAGGCCACAACAGTGAGAGGCCCGCGTATCACAAAAAAAAAAAAAAAAAAAAAAGAAGAAGAAGAAGAAGAACACTACAGAAGAGATGGTGTGTTCAACATATACGGATGTTCAAATATAGGGACTGGTTAAATAAACTGTGGATCATCTTTACGAATGAATAGTATGAATGCTTTAAAAATAATAATATCACAGAAGGTTATCAGTGGCATGGGAAATGTTTAATATATGTTAAACGAAAATTTTCTTAACAGTATATACTACATGATACCTTACTAAGGACACATACACCACAAGGCAAAAAGGGACTCTTTATATGTTGTTTAAGAATTCTCTATTTTCCAAATGTTCTACAATAATCATGTATCATAATTATGTAATGAGATAATTACAAAATAGAGTAATCCATAATTTGACTATACAATATATGTCACCACACAAACAATACTGGTATTAATAAATAAAATTGCTCATTTTCACATATAATAAAAAATCTATGGTTTAAAAAACATCAGCACTCACATAATATGGTACTCACTGTAATGAAATAACCCATAATGTGGTGTTGTGATCCACACAAATCAGCCACCAAAGTGACTGTTTCAGAATCTAAGCTTCAGCTAAATAAAAATGTAAGTGAATGTGTCACAAATAAGCAGGTATTTATATAGCACACTATACTGAAAGACTTCTCAAGCACTCTTTGTGTGGTATTTAAGTCTTTTTTCATCCTCTGTGTTTCAGTGAACATCCTGAAAAAATACACAGGATAAATATGTACATAATCCACTTTAACATCAGTTTGTTTTTAACAGTATCTGCCTCGTACCTTTATAACAGTAACAAAGACAAACAATATCATCACTTTAGGAAGAAAAATATATTCAGTTTTTTAAATATTTTGTTCTCTAATTCTTGAAATTTTAGGATTTAAAAGTAATTCAGTTTTTGATAAAATTTGTAGGAACCAATCAGAAGATAAATCTTCTTTAAAGCTTAACTGTTAAAATTTTGCCTGCCACTAGGCCATGCATAGTCTTTATGTATCAATTTTACTGGTTGACCCACTCATAAGTACTTGTATAAATAAAAATACAGTTTTTTTATATTTAACTTGGATACATTAATAAGTGCCTTCCAGAACATAAAATAATGCCATCCCTTTCCTTTATCCAATGCATCCTTTTCCTTTACTTAAGGGGTGGATGCCACCGTTTCAGATATTTCTTACTGTTATTATTTTAATTACCCAGGTCCTGTTCATACAAACTTGTGTATATAGAAAATCAATAAGCAAACAAGGAAAATAAAAAATAAAAAAATCATACGTTGATGCTTTTAGAGGGAGAATTTTTTACAAACTTACAAATCAACCAGCTGTTCAAATAAATAATGTATGCTGCAGCTGGCTCTTACATGGGCCTGAGTGTCCAAGAATAGCAGATGTCCCAGTTCTATAAATGTGCTAGTAGAAGGTGGTCCTAAATTGAGATGGAAACAAATGGTGATGCAAACCTACAAGTGAGCATTTGACTGTAGAAATGATTCAATACATATTTTTCTAAAAATTTCTGTAAACATCAGAGTAAAGTGCTTTTCAGCTAAAAGCTAGAAAAATATCCTATAGCCTCCAAAAGAGTGAATTGATCTCTACACTGATTTTTTGTTTTAGATAAGCTCTTTCTCCCCTATACTATGCAAGTGAATGTGGGTTTTTTTTTCAGTTTAGAAAAGTGTTTAGAACCTAAAGTGACAGTAATTCAGACAATTAACATGGATCTGTCTACAGTGACACTTACTTAGTGATTTAAAAGAAGACCTGTAGAGCCCATAACTGCTCTTAAGTAAATGCCAAGATGAAAAATCTCAAACCAAATAATGAAAATGTTAAAATATAATAGAAGTCCTGTTCTCAAGAATGTCCACCTAATGGGGAAAAGAGATGTGAACAAATAACAGTATTTCAACTCCAATGAGTGAAGGGTGCATACGAAACAACAGTAGCACAGATGAGTAATGCCATGATGAGCACGACAGGAGGCCAGAGACAGTTCTCATAAAGAAGATGCCTATAAAATTGGTTTCAATTCTTTATAGACACGCCCTGAGTAAGGAACATAATGGAAGGGCGAGTATTCTAGGCAAAAGGTAAAACATGTACAAGATCAGGTATATGTGAATGAACATAGTAAATAGGTTTGGAATGACTGAAATATAAAGTAGAAAGTGGAAGCAACAGTCTGGGAAGGAAGAAAGGGGAGGTCATGAATGATCTTGTAGGCGATACTCAGAGTTTAGCTTTTATCCTATAAGCAATGGAAATCTACTTAAATTTTCTTGAGAGAAACAACAACATATATTGGATTTTTCACAATACGAAGGTAAAATTCCTTCATTTCACTGTAGTTAGAATGAAATAGAGTGAACACACTGGAGGGGTAGATGGGAAGACACTGAAGCCATCCATATGAGAAAAGATGACACTGTGAGCTAATGCAGTGAGGATGGAGGCCATTTCCTAGTCAAAGACAAAGTATGCTTCCTTAGGGACCTGAAATAAGATCCAAACACTTGGTTTGAGCATTAACTTTCTCATAAATTTGAACCAATCTTCCATTTTAACCTATTATCCTATCCCCAACCATATTCACTACACTGGATCAATGTTCCAAAACAAGACCTAGTCTTCCCCATCCATCTATCTCCTAAACTCATCTTTATCCAGCTAAGTTAATTACAGCTCTTGGATGCCTTTCAAATCACTTTGGTTTCATCCCCGGTAATACCTAGAAAAATATCTTCCACATGGTAGTTTCAATAAATGTTTGGAGAATTTAACTGACTCTCTTGCCTCTCAGAACAGTTGACTTGTTTATCCAACATAAAACTGCTGGTTCATGGCAAAGTCAGAGGTATAATTTAATCTAAGACTTTTGAGTTCTCAGCCTACTTCTTTCTTGATCATACCATGAGACTTGTAACCGTCAAACTGCCTCTACCTAGATGTTCCTCTAGCATTATAAACTCAATAGTCTTATCCAAATTAACTAACTTCAACTATTTCCTATCTTCCAGCTCTTGCCAATATCTGTTAATTAAATTACCAATGGCACAGTCATCTAGATTTAACACTTCAAAGTCAGCTGAAATTCATCCACCACAACAGGACTTCAATTACTCCTCAAGTTCTGTCAATTTCAGGTCTGCAACGCTTCTTTGCTCCATTTCACTCTACCTGGACTTTGGAATAAGATCCTAACTGTTCTCCCCACTGCCATTAAACCCCTTCTTCATCCAATTTATTCTATAGATCAAAACAAATTAATCTTCATAAAGTACAATGCTGACCATGCCACTGCAATGATAAAACAAAGTTTTAATACTATTGAACACTATTTTAAAGTGTTTAGCTAATACAATTAGCTAAGAAAATTAAGTATTTGAAAGTGCATATTGAAAATGAAGAACATATATTTTCTTTGGAGATGATATTGAAAAAAATATCCTATTCTCAATAGTAATAATTTTTTTAATTATAAAATACCTAAAATTATAATATAAAAATGTCTTTATACTGAAAATAAACTTAATAAAAATAAACTACATAAAATTATACAATAATGTTGGGAAATCAAAATAAGAATAAAAAGGCTTAAGTGGAGATAAACTCCCTTTTTCTGAAATTAATATAATTCCATGATTGATAATTAATATACAGTACAATTTTAATGTTTCCTATTATTGTTTTTTTATTGTTTTTGCTTTGGGAACCAGAAAATAATCTAAAAATGAACAGAGAACATATGTCCCAAAAAAGCTGAGAAGTGTTCGGAAAAAAGTCAGTAGTATAAATAAAACATTCTACAGGCATAGTAGTTTACTACTGCTGTGTTTCAAATTACCACAACATAAGGTGCTCAAGACAATGTCCATTTATTACATTTCTTTAGGTCAGAAGTTCAGCACCACATAGGTGGGTTCTCTGCTTGGGGTGTAACACAACTAAAATTAAAGGGTCAGCTGGCTGCATTCTCATCTGAAACTTGGGGCCTTTTGGATGATGGTGCAGGAAATAATGTATGCAGCTACTTCTCACTGAGAAACACTTCACCCTGGCTCTTTTAACAAGGCTAGATATGGAATTGAACATCTAGCACAGGCAGAGGTAAAATCTAGCATGGGGAAGCATGTCTGTTGCCAGGGCCCAGGCCATTGAATGATGGTAAAGTAAGTAAGCACATAAAAGGTAGCCAACCATGACTCTGTTTATATGTTTCAAATCCTTACTTTAACTCTTAAACTATTTTTTATAATTTTAACAACCCTCATGTCACTTTGGTTCAGGGCAAAAATATTAAACCATCTCCTTTTGGGCCTATTGACAAAGAAAGACACTGCCACCTCTGTAGTTCCACCCATTGTGAAGGTAGCATTGGGTTTAGAATACATTATTCTAAACATATAATTTTCCTCATCACACATTTTTTTCATGTAATCCAACGCATTTTCTGAAAAAGTGTTATTTGTCTAAAAATATTTTAGGGTCAGCTACATGTAGTACCTACATTTTTCTCTAAAAAGAACAGCATAATATGTATTATATTCCAAATATATCTTAAAATAAATGCAGTTATGCTTACACAATATTAACAACATATTGTAAAACTTGGTGCTGGTGGACAGCAACATTTGAAAAAGCAACTCTAATGCCATGGTTTTTAATATGAAAAGCAATCATACATAAGACCTAGAGAGAAACTCACTAAGGCTGTTAAAATAAGGATGGGTCATTATTACAGCTATTTATCTAAAAGACAAATAATCGATTAACAACTTATCATCTGTAAATTATGGCATGAAATAATTTTATTACCAAATTATTATTAGCTGATGTTATTTCTAATCATGTTCAACCAGTGGTTGGTCCTCTCCTCCCCAAATGGTCAAATCATCTCTGGGGCAACTATGAGTATATGGGGATTCCTTTGCAATTGAGACTCTACTTAAAGCAAATTTATCCCATGAATACATTTATGCTGCAGGGTATTTCCATCTAATCCTTTCCTTCTTCTAATCCACATTGGAATTAAAATGAGAAGCTTTTGCACTTTAATAAATGCACAAAAACAGTATCAATATTTACTCAACAATATTGTTTAAATTTCCCAGTGCAAAAAGTAAATGGCCAAACTCATTTCCACTAACAATTACTCAGCATGGACTCAACTGGTTCCCACCAATGCTTTCATATCCTTGATAACCACAATAGTTTGGATGAGTCCCTGTCTCTGCATACACATATTTTTTTCCTAATGCTCTGAAAAGAAATAATGTGTTAAATTTGCTATTTAAAAAAAAATCAGCCAGCTTGAAACTAGAAAATTCCTAAGATGATAGGAACAAAAAATACAACTTCATAACAGGGATAGATCCATCTTATGTGTGTCAAAATAGTTTTCTGAATGTCACCAGGTAAGAGAAAACTATGCACACTTAAAATGACAGTTAAATGAGTATCTGCATAGGTTTTTGTGATTGGAATTATTAAATAGAATTTTATTAAAAGATTAATACATTTCTTTGTCTCTTTTTCTTTAAAATAGCTGGAAAAGGTACACAAATTCAATAAGTTTCTGGTTTTTGGCTTTGTGTATTTTTTGTTTGTTTGCTTCCCTGCAAAAATAGCTAAAATGCTTCTCTTCTGTTCTACAGGATATTACTCTACTTGTATAAAGAAAAGCATATTAAATCTTCTAGTCTATTCATTGGGACCATACCCTAAGTCTCTTTCAATTAAAAAAAAAAAAAGTAAAACACAAAACACTGAAGAAGTGCCAATTATAATAGCTAAACCCTGATGTTTCTTGTTTGTTTTCCTGACTGAAGGAGCCTTTTTTATAATAAAGAGAAACATATGTCAAAGCCAAGCAAGGTATCTTCAAGATTTACTGAGCCTAATACTTGCTTTATTTAATATTCTGAGTGAATATACATCTATGGACACAGAAGAAAAAAACTATTTTATAACTAATATGTCTGAAGTAAAAGCAGAAATTTAATCAGTAGATCATGATTTGGAGGTTTAGAGATAACTAACATTATTTTTGGTAAGTCCACCTCACCTCTAGGTTTTAGTTAAATCCTTAATAAATTTTAAATCCTTAATAAATTTTAAATCCTTAATAAATTTTAAAGTACTGAAATCATATCAAGCATCTTTTCCAACCATGACAGGATGAAACTAGAAAATAATTACACAAAATAACTGGAAAATTCACAAAATGTGGAGATTAAAAACATGCTAATGAACAAACAACAGATCAAAGAAGAAATAAAAAAATCAAAAAATACCTTGTGACAAACAAAAATAAAAATATAACATACCAAACTTTGTGATACAGAAAAAGCAATTTTAAGACAGAAGTTCACAGCAATAAATGCCTACCTCAAGGAACAAGTCTCATATAAACAACCTAACTTTATACCTCAAGGAACTAGAAACAGTAGAACAAACAAAACCCAAAGTTAGAAGGAAGGAAATAAAGATTAGAGCACAAATAAATGAAATAAAGACTAAAAAGATGAAAGAGAACATCAATAAAACTAAGAGCTGGTTCTTTGAAAAGATAAACAAAATTGACAAGACCCTAGCTAGACTCAGCAAAGGTAAGAGGGAATGCAAATAAATAAAATCAGAAATAAAAGAGGAGATATTAAAATTGATACCACAGAAATATAAAGGATCATAAGCAACTACTGTGAACAAGTATATGCCAACAAACTGGACAACCTAGGAAAAAAAATGAATAAATTCCTAGAAACCCAACCTACCAAGACTTAATTAGGGAGAAACAGAAAGTATCTGTTAGCAGATCAATTACTAGTAAGGAGATTTATTCAGTAATCAAAAACCTCCCACCAAACAAAAATTCAGGTCCAGATGGCTTCACTAATGAACTTGACCAAACCTCCAAAGAATTAATACCAATCCTTCTCAAATGCTTCCAAAAAAACAGAAGAGGAGGGAATTCTTCCAAACTCATTTTAAGAGGCCAGCACTACCCTGAAACCAAAACCAAACAAGAACACTGTAAGAAAAAAAAATTACAGGCCAATATCCCTAATGAACATAGATGCAAAAATCCTCAACAAAATACTAGCAAGGAGAATTCAACAATACATTAAAAAGATAACAGACCATGATCAATTTGGATTTATTCCAGGGAGAAAAGATGATTCAACATCTACAAATCATACAATGTGATACACAACATTAACAAAATGAAAAATAAATATTATATGATCATCTCAACAGATGCAAAAAAAGTGACAAAATTCAAATCCATTTATGATAAAAGCTCCCAACAAAGTGGGTATAGAGAGAATGCTCCTCAACATAATAAAAGCCATATATGGCAAGCCCACAGCTAATCTCATACTCAATGGTGAAAAGGTAAAAGCTTTTCCTTTAAGATCAGGAACAAAACAAGGATGTCCACTATCAACACCTTTATTCAACATAGTATTGGAAGTCCTAGCTAGAGAGCAATTAGGCAAGAAAAAGAAAAGGCACCCAAATTGTAAAAGAAGAGGTAAAACTATCATGGTTTCCAGGTCACATTATATATAGAAAGCCATAAAGATTCCACCAAAAAACCAGAATAAATAATTCAGCAAAGTTGTGGGATACAAAATCAATATATCAAATTCTGCTGTATTTCTATACATCAGTAATGAACTATCAGGAAGAGAAATTAAGAAAACAATCCCATTTACCATTGCATCAGATAGAATAAAATACCTGGGAATAAACTTAACCAGGCAGATGAAACACCTGTACATTGAAAACTATAAAACATTGATGAAGGAAACTGAAGAAGACACAAATAAAGGGAAAGATATTCTGTGCTCATAAATTGGAAGAAACAGTATTGTTAAAATGTTCATACTACCCAAGGCAAACTACAGACTTGATGCAATCCCCATCAAGATTCCAATATGTGTTTCACAGAACTAGAAAAAATAATTCTGAAGTTTGTGTGGAAACACAAAAGACCCTGAACAAACAAAGCAATCCAGAGAAGGAAAAACAAAGCTGGAGGTACTTGTGCTCCCTCATTTCAAACTATATTACAAAGCCATAGTATTAAAACAGCACAGTATTGGTATAAAAACAGACACAGATTAATGAAACAGAATAGAGTCCTGAAGCAAACCCACACATATATGTCAATTAATTTATGACAAAGGAGCCAAGAATATACAATGGGGAAAGAACAATCTCTTCAATAAATGGTGTTAGGAAAACTGGACAGACACACAAAAAAGAATAAAACTCAGCCACTGTCTTATGACACACAAAAATCAAATCAGGGGCTTCCCTGGTGGCGCAGTGGTTGAGAGTCCGCCTGCCGATGCAGGGGACACGGGTTCGTGCCCCGGTCTAGGAAGATCCCACATGCCGTGGAGCCATGGCCGCTGAGCCTGCGCGTCCGGAGCCTGTGCTCCAGAACGGGAGAGGCCACAACAGTGAGAGGCCCGCGTACCGCAAAAAGAAAAAAAAAAAAAAAAAAAAAAAAAAAATCAAATCAAAATGGATTAAACCCTTGAACATAAGATCTGAAACCACAAAACTCCTAAAACAGACAGTAAGCTCTTTGACATAGAGTTTGAAATCTGACCTTCATCACCAAGACCTGACACCAAAAAGTGAAAGCAACAGTACCAAAAATAAACAAATGGGACTACATCAAACTAAAAAGCTTCCACACAGCAAAGGAAACCATCAACAAAATGAAAAGGCAACCTATTGAAGAGGAGTAAATACCTGCAAATCATATATCTGATAAGGAGCTAATATCAAAAATATATAACTCATACAACTCAATAGCAAAAATAAAACCTAATTTTAAAATATGCTGAAGATCTAAATATACATTTTCCCAAAGAAGATATACAGATGGTCAATAAGGACATGAAAAGATGCTCAAGATTACTAACCATCAGTGAAATGTAAATGAAAACCATAATGAGTTATCACCTCACACCTGCCAGAATGACTAGTATCCAAAAGATAAGAAATAACAAGTATTGGTGAGGATGTGGAGAAAAGAGAATCCTGGTGCACTGTTGTTAGAAATGTAAATTGGTGCAGTGACAATGGAAAACAGTATAGAGAATCCTCAAAAAAATTAAAAATACAACTACCATACCAGTATTCCACTTCTGGGTATTTATCCAAAGAAAATTAAAACACTAACCAGAAAAGATATAAGAGCCTCCATGTTCATTGCAGCATTATTTTCAAGAGCTAAGAAATGGAAGCAACCTCAGTATTCACCAATGGATGAGTGGATAAGGAAACTGTGGTATATATATATGTATATATATATACATATATATATATACACAATGAAATATCATTCAGCCATAAAAAAGAAGCAAATCTTGCCGTGTGCCACAACACGGATGGATATTGACGGCATTATGCTGAGTGAAATAAGTCCGACAAAGAAAGACAAATATAGTATTATTTCTCTTACATGTGAAATCTAAAAGAAAAACAAATAAACCAAGCTCATACATAAAAAGAATAGATTGGGAGTTGCCAGAGGTTGGAGTTGGGGTGGAAGAAAAGGATGAAGGGGATCAAAAGGTAAAAAGAAAAAAAATTATAAACAAACTTCTGGGGAAAAAGAGATACAGAAAATAGATATATAGAAGGATCATTGAGATAACATGAGTGCCAGATGGAAAAAAAAATTTAATAAAAGAGTTACTCCTCTTCAGTCTTGCTTTTTCCTTTTCTAAAAAATTCCATAAGTTAGTGGAAAGCCTAGTGAAATTCCAATAAAGTCTGTAATTTAATAATAGTATAGCAATGTTAGTGTCCTAAACAAACATCAATGACAACAAAAACAAAAAAAAAGATTGTACCCTTTGATCTCTTCCAACAGAAACATTATACAAACCTATACTAAGCTACTGATGACAGTCATTTAATAAATATCTATTAAATCAATGGTTGAAAGAAAAATTAATGACTGAATCATGTAATTAGATCAACTGTTGCTGCTTCTAGTATCTTCCACGTTTCCCTCCCTCAGGAGCATTTCATCAGAATCACTCTGAGAAAGGAGATGTTACTAGTTAGCAACTTAGGTTCCACTTCAGCAAGATCCACTAAAGTAGAATATCTGCAGACTGGCTTTCCAAATCCGTCTTTTTAAAAGCACCTGAGGAGACTTATTTGAAAACATATGAGATTTTTGTACTTAAGATACAAAAAAATATTAATCCCATAAAATTTCCTTTCTCACCATGTCTTACTGAAGCAAAAGATATTATAAATGAGATGGACATTTGGCAGTCCATTTTAAAGAAAGGGCAGTAACAAATTACTTTGCCTGGAGTTTTATGCTATTTTTTAATTAGCTGCTTCTCTGTGTATTCCAAAGAAAAATCAGCATAGTTGACATCATCCTTCAGTAGCTAACAAACATGGAAGAAAATGAAACACGTTTACAAATGTTAATATGATAAAACTGACTTTACAATATCAATATGCATTATAAACTGCAATAAAACTCACTTATCACTTATCTATTGCCATCTGGTAAAGTATTAAGTAGTCTGTGTTACATTGGAAAAATGAATTCCTCATGTTTAGAGCTCAGTACCCTTGATGGTTATAACTGCCGGTTAATGCTGTTGTCACTCAGGGTACTACTGTGCTTTGACCTGCCCTATTGTGAGAATAGCTTGGATTTTCTAAAATCCAGTTAAGGGCATTTGGGAAATGAAAGGAAGCGATTATACAACAGAGTCCCTATTTATCTTCTTATCACTTGAAGAAAAAAAGTACCATGGCAATTTGGATCACATCAGCCTATAAAAACTGGGCAAAACATCTTGATATGTTGCCCAGACGTTTACAATATACGTTCAAAACTGATGTTGTATTCCACAAATATGAGTTTACTTCCCTGAATGGAATAACTGTATTTAATGCCAATCATGGCTCTTTGGTTAATAGATCTCTAAGGTTTAAATCGTATTTTATACCAAAAGCCAGTTGCAGGACTTCCCTCGTGGTGCAGCGGTTAAGAAACTGCCTGCCAATGCAGGGGACACGGGTTCAATCTCTAGTGCAAGAAGATCTCACATTCCCGCGGAGCCACTAAGCCCATGCGCCACAACTACTGAGCCTGCGCTCTAGAGCCCGCGAGCCACAAATACTGAAGCCCGCGCCCTTAGAGCCCATGCTCCGCAGCAAGAGAAGCTACCACAGTGACAAGGCCGTGCACCGCAGCGAAAAGCAGCCCCCGCTCGTCACAACTAGAGAAAGCCCATGACCAACAATACCCAACACAGCCAAAAATAAATAAAATAAAATTTTAAAAATAAAAAATAAAAATAAAAGCCAGCTGCTACACATATATCAATCACAATGAGTAGTATAACCCAAAAAATAAACCATGCTCTCTAAACCCTGTTCTTTCTCCTTGCTCTGATATATGTTCATCCTATAAAGTTAATGGCAAATACACAGTTTAGAATTTGGGGTTATATATTATTTAGAGTCACCAGCATGTGGCACTGGGAAAGAAGCTATGAGTGTCACCAGGGGTTTTACCAAACAGAATGTAAACTCTCCATAGAATGCCATGGAGACATCTGCAGGAGCTCTCTAGAGAAAGTACAGGGCATCATTCTTTAAAAGTCAGTTTTTCCAGTCTAGCTAATTGTTACTAAAAATGTATATGTTTCTATTCCCAAAATCACATTTTCCTCATGTGTTTCCTGAGTTACAGCATCTTCAAAGCAGAAGAGATTCTGTATTATTCACCCAACGTCCTCATGTCCCCCTCATAGGTTCTCCTAATGCCTAAACCATTAGCTTACTTATATATATTTCAGGAGGTCTTCTGCTTATTAAGCAGGTAAAAATAGTAGTTACAGTTAGAAGACTTTATTTAGCAAGTGACATGGCCTTGTCCCCAGTGTCTTCTGAGGTACACACTAAAGTCTGTGGGCAGTTTTCCCTTAAAAAAAATTCTTCAATAAGTGCTCATTAATTTAAAATAGGGGAGAAAACAGGCTGTAACTTCTTCAAATGTATGCTCTAGACTATTTGTGCCATTAGCAAAAAGGCTGTAAAGAAAGAAATTATACCAAAGAACATGGTATTCACATTAATATTACTTTTCCATAATATTCTTCTTCTAACCATCAAATAAAACTTATTTTAGACAACTAGAGGAGAAAAAACCTAGAGGGGTGGGTTAGGGAGGGTGGGAGATGCAAGAGGTAGGAGATATGGGGATATATGTATAGCTGATTCACTTTGTTATAAAGCAGAAACTAACACACCATTGTAAAGCAATTATACTCCAATAAAGATGTTAAGAGAAAAACAAGAGGTAGGAGATATGGGGATATATGTATAGCTGATTCACTTTGTTTAAAAGCAAAAACTAAACACCCATTGTAAAGCAATTATACTCCAATAAAGATGTTAAGAGAAAAAAAAAAAAAACTACATGTTCTTGTTTTTTTTCCCTGTGGTCCCAAGATGGCCCTTATAATTCATTTAGTTCAACTTCTTAATTTCACAGATTAAGATGAGACATACATTCAAAGTTATGTTTTATCTAACTGAACTGGTTACATCTCTTCAAAATAATTTTCCCAAAGCAAAAATGCCTTAGCTTATGAAATACATACATATTTAATTTTTCTCTAATTTATTATAGCATACACTGATTTAAGGCCTGGTTTAGTATAAAATAGCAAGAGAAAACAGTTACTTTAACAACAGACTTGTTTGTGATTATGAACTATTTAAAATTGCTAGCAGCATGGATCAGCTGATTCTGATTTTCATTTAACTAACCGAACCAACAAGACTATATTGTTAAACAATTTGGAATTTAAATAGAGCTAAGAGTGATATTATGTTTGAAAGGTAAATCAGTTTTGAAGCATTGTTCTCTGCCTGCAGCTGTGATTATTATATTTTTCCAGATTTGGATAAATTTCTGATGAACACAGATGCCATAAGACTTGACCAACCATACAGATTTTTGAGTTTCACTTATCACTCTTCAATAACTCAGTGAGTAAAGATTATAAATTTCTGGACAAACCTTATTTGGCCAGGATCTGACACGCATTTATCAGTGAATTGAACTACTGTGGAAAGTAGTCTGTAAAAGTCTGATTACCTGCTATACCTACAACCACAGGTGAGTGCTTACATAGTGATTGGTCCTGACCCGCTCCCCCTGCTATAAACGAGATCGGCATTCAACCACTGAGACGGTCTGGTTTAAAAATAAATAAATAAATTGAACATTGATAAATAGAAGTATTTGATCCAGTGTGTTGATTTTTTCAACAAACAATCTGTTTTCTTGGATAAATTGAATTTGGGACCTTTATAAAGGAAAAATGAGTAATAATTAGCAAGGTTTATTATCCAACGATTGAAACAAATCCCAAATACACTACCAAATGTTCAGTTATCATTTAACATCCCTAGAATGGCAGGTGCACTTGGCCCTTTGCCTTTGATAAAATTTTTGAAATGGGCTGTACTTCTGAGTCAAAAGGGAAAGGGATGGAGATATGTTTTGGTTTCAACTTTAATTCAATAGGTTACCAGTATTAGAAAACCAGGGAGACTTTGTGTGTTAGTGTGATAGGATTGCCACAACAAAGTATCACAAACTAGGTGATTTAAACAACAGAAATTGATTGCCACAAAAAAGGCTGGAAGTCCAAAATCAAGGAGTTGGCAGGGTTGGTTCCATCTGAAGCCTGTGAGGGAAGGATTTGGTCCAGGCCTCTCTCCTTGGCCTACAGTTGACCTCTCCATCCTATGTCTTTTCACATCATTTTCCCTGTGTGTCTCTGTGCCTAGATTTCCCTTTTATAAGGACACCAATCATATTCCATTAGAGTCCAATCTAATGACCTCATTTTAACTTGATTTTCTCTGTAAAGACCCTAATTCCAAATAAGGTCACATTCTGAGGTACTGGTTACAAGGATTCAACATATGAATTTTAAGTTGGGGTGGGGGGAAAACAACTCAACCATTAACACTCTGTAACAATAAATTCCAGATTTTTAGCTTTAATTGAAAAAAATAAATCACACGACTTGGCAACTGTGAGCTTGCATTCCTGCAAAGCCTCCATCAGCATGAGTTAAACGGTGGTTGCTCTCTCCCGTATGCCGTGCTCTCTCTTTTTCTGTTGTCCTAATCTCTTAATTCCTTAATCTCTGGTTTAATGCTTGTCATCTGTAAATTTATGAATACCAAGAACTATTTTAAGCCTTTCTGTTCTTGGAATAATACAGGGACATTTAACTTCCCATTCTACTAGTGTCAACTGCACTGAATCTAGTCTTTCACGACTGCCGTGAGTACGGCCATCTTTCTTTAATGTATAAGTAATCATTGGACTAACCATGTGATAGGTTCAGACAGAACTATTAAGTGGCCAAAAGCCATTATCAGCAGCTACTCAAAATAATGAAATGGATCTAAAGAAACTGGTTGAATTAAAAGAGTTAGGAACTATGGGCCTAATCTCCATGTTTCTCTTTTAACCACATGGCAGACATGCAACAACCAAGCAGGAGTAAAAGAAAAAAAGACATTCTAGAAAAATTTATGATTGTATGTCAAGCCCACAAATCAGATTTCATTTTCCCTTGGTGGGAACAGTATTCAAATCATGATGTGTCCTTTTTTTAAAAAAAATATTGACTATCCTCTTGTTTAAATGACAGTGTTTCAGGTTGCAAACTTTGATTTTGACTGCCTCTAAAAACGAAAAGCCAAAAAATAAAAAAACAAAAATAAAAAATTTTTAAAGCAAGTAAATAATAAGGAAAAGCCAATCCAATACACGTTTTGGAGGAGAGGAAATGGGTCAAAGCATCAAACTACACCCCAATTCCATAGCATTGGGGAAGTATGTCTATCTTCTTGATTAGAGATTCCTTTAGAAGCTGCCAATGTTAGCAATTTAAAAACAAACCAAAAAAACTGCCAAACACACACAAACATTAGGAAGAAAGTAAGCGAAATCTACATGGAGTAGCAGTCACAACACTGATCAGAGAATAGAGAGAGGAAGGCAAAGCAGGAGGAAGCAGGTAGGACAGGAGAGAAGTAGGCAAGAGGGAGCCATATCAGGACAGAACTAAAATTCCCACTGGGTCACCAGAGCTGTTGACAGACTATAAGAGCTACTGATTTACCCCTGACAAGGATAAACAAAGTTTTAGCTCCTCTGGGCTCCCTTGGTCCCCAAGGTATCCTTAAAATAAAGCCCCATTAAGTGGGGGGGTCGGGGGGGGGGGGGGAGTGTGTCTGAGTTCCATAACACTAGAAAGAAACTAACGCAGATAAACTACAAACACCTCTTCTGAATGAAACTTATATCACGAATAAGGTGATCTTGTGATAAATGAAAATGTTGCCTTTTTTTCTACCATTTACCAATTAGACTAATACTACCTTCTCTCTTCATGACAAGAAATGAGTTTAATTCATCTCATTTCCATCTAATGATTAGTTGTTCACATACAACTGCAATAAAAATGCAGCTAAATAATTTATTTAGTTCTTTACCAATTACATCTACCAAGAAACTATAAAGGAACACAGAGGAATGAAAATTAAGCCCTAGATATTAAAATTACTGTGTCCCAATAAAAACTCTAAACACAGCAAAAAGTAAATACACAATGCACACATGCATCCATGCACACCACAGAGCATAACTGGTGGTAGATTTGGAATTAATTTTTTTGAAAGCTTTAGTCAGGCTCATTGGACCATGAATTTGATACTCTCATTTATAATATGTTACAGAGCGTGTATTTGAAAACTGTGGCCTGTGGGCTAGATCTGGCTCCTGCCTGGTTTTATATCAGTGGTGGGATTAAAATGTTTTTTCACATTTTTGTATGATCACATTTTAAATGATGATGTAAGAACTTACGTAATATTCTCAGTTTTGCCTTTTGGCATACAAAGATTAAACTGTTTATTATCTGACTAGTTACAGTAAGTTTGTCCTGGTATTGAGTATACTGTACCCATTAATAAACTGAAATGTTGTTATAAATTAATTATCCTATTTTGAGCTAGGCTCTTAATAGTTCAAAAGGCAACCAACCTTCACCAAGTTATCAGCCTCCCTGTCCTCAGGTTAATTTTTTAAGCTGTACTCATCTGGCTACATCTCATTCCCTGGCCATCATTCAGAGAGAAGATATAAAGTCAGGTAAAAAACAACAAGATTTTAAAAAATATTACATATTGTTTTATTCAACAAAATTTATTAGGCACTTCCTTTGTATTTGAAAAAGTAAATTAATGAATCTGCTCTAGGTCAATGCCCAAGTTATTGGCTTGGCCAGCTGAGTGGAGAGGTGTGCACTCATCCAGTAAAAGGACATTGAAAAAGCTGCAAGGTGAGCTTCCAAATAAATTAAAGTTCTGAAATGCTTATGAGGCATAAGGTGGAAATACAGGAAAGAAGCTGAAATATGGTCTAGCAACTCAAGAGGAGTATGTCCTGAAGAATATTTCAGAGCCATAAGCATGTATTTGGGAGTTGAAATATTTTGAAATCAACCAAATAGAGATGTATAGGTAAAGAATGGAAGAGGAATACCTGCGGATTACCAACAATTATGGCTAAAGAACTGCCAAATCAGGAACAATACTGGGAAAGGTCAAGAGGTTCAATATAACTTTAAGAAAAAGTCATAGTTATCACTAAAGAACAGTCTTGGAGATGTCAATTAATGAAAGGTTTTTAAAAAGTGAGTATTCATTACGAGAAAACTTGTGATCTTAGTGGAAGAAGATAAGAAGAGCAGTGTTTGGGGAATAAAGATTATACTGGTCAAAGCAAAAACTGTACTGGACAAGGTTAAAAAGACAAGGAAGACTTTATTCATGGCTATTGAAAGACAGGAGAAAGGCCAGACTCAGCCTGAGATCAACTCCACTGAAACAAAGGGCTGGAGAGCTTTAAGAGATGGGGCGGGGGCATTTTAGGCCATCTGTGTTTGCTAACTGGCTTTATCTGGGGACAAAGTAAACTTTCTCCTATCTTCATGACAGGTGGTAGTTTTACAACTTGGAGCAAGGTGTCTCCCAAAGGTAGGTTTCCCACTCTTTCACAGAAACTGGCAGCTAGGGGCCCTATCTTCCTTGATGATTAAGGGAGGGCTCCCAGGTCTTTGAAAAAGACATTCCTTGGTTGTACCAATAAAACTGGCAAGAGGCCTTTTAAAAGATTTGCATTTCACAGGGTAGAGAAAGAATGGAAAATCACAATTTTTCTGAAGTAAGTGCTCTAAGAAAAGCAAAGTTAGGGGCCTAGAATTAGGAAGAAGCTTTTCTAAAGTATAGTCAAGATGAGGGGATCTTTGAGGCTGTCTTGGTCATCTAATTTGAAGAGTGAACTGAGAGAAAAAATTGGAGACAAAGATAATAAATTACCTCTTCAAGGAACTCAGGTATGGAGAGATGAAGACAGCTTAACTAGAGAGACTACAGGATTAGAGACTAAATATAAGTTTTTATGAAAGAAAAGCATTTTATAGTCTGAAGGAAAATGAGAGGGATATGATACAGAGATTGTGGGAATAACCATGGAAACAAAGTCCTCGAGCAAAAGTCAGAGTACTGGGTACAGAGTATATTATTAAGGGTAGACAATGAGAGTTTGTCCTCCACTGAGACCATAAGGACAGAGGAATCATAAATATTTTTGTAGTACAGCTTAGAAAAAAAATATAGAGAGAAGTTAATTAAAGTTAATTTCCCCCAGAATAGGAGGCTTATATCAATAGGAACAGGCTTTTTTACAACTTCATATTAAAGTGTTTTGAACTGAAATTCTGTTAATATCATCATCTTGTTGACAACTCACATTTTACTACATAACTTTCAGGTATTCTAGAAAAACACCCACAACTGATGACCTTAGAAATTACAAGAACTCCCTCATTGTCCAGGTGACCCTACTATTTTTGGAGGAGTGACAAGCTGTTTATAAGCAATAGCTGTTTAGACTGAAAGTAGGATTCTAAACTGAAGGTTAAATGCAATCTTCTTTACAGTCTGCAAGAAAAGAGATGTCATAATCTTGGATTTTTATAGGGACAGCTGAATGCTGGAATATTTCATGTGACAAAATAAAAATATACCTAAATATGAATGGGCTCTGGTAAATAACCACACCCCTGAATCATACACAAAATTCTGTATACCATCTAGAGTAGCAGCTTTTACATTTTGTGGAGTCGTGATACTCTTTGTCAGGCTGATGAAATCCATGGACACATAAATTTCCTCCAGTACAGGTGGAATTCATTGCCTGTGCTCTCAGTTGGAAATGTTATACCGGGATAAAACAGAGAGCACATCATATTATTTAAGGAGAAATAGAAAGAATATTAAAATGGTCTATTCTCATAAATTGAAATGGAGTTTCAGGTTAAAAAATGTTACTTTCTGTAGGTTATCCATATTTCAATATTATATAATTCTATAAATTTACTTCAGTAATATTTCTATGGAAGACAGAATACTAAATTTAGGCTCTAATTTGAAATTGGAGAAAACTTTTAAATATCTTCATATGTGGATCATACTGTACTACTTTGACATAAAATGAAAATATTCATACTTCAAGTGTTTCCCAGTAAATTTAAAAGTTTACAAATAAAACTTCATCACTAGTGTTAGGAGATATCCATAAGAAACATTTTTCCTGTAAAAATCATTAGAGAAGCATCAACATCCTAGCATTCAATAAAAGGAGATCTTTTAAAGAAATACGCAATTTTATGCTTAAAATTTTATATCTAACATAAAAAGCTAGTTTGCATAATAATGCTGACTATTACTGATCTTTGAACAAATATAATTAGGAAAAGCTATGTCATGTAACTTACCGAAAGTTGTTTTAATCTAGATCTTACAGGTACAAAAAGTAACACATAACATATAGTAGTATTACAATAAAATAGAGACCAAGCTTAAAAATCTCCCAAGCAGGGCTTCCCTGGTGGCGCGGTGGTTGCGCGTCCGCCTGCCGATGCAGGGGAACCGGGTTCGCGCCCCGGTCTGGGAGGATCCCGCATGCCGCGGAGCGGCTGGGCCCGTGA
>NC_041218.1:67034308-67045137 GCF_002837175.3 Physeter macrocephalus
AAAAAAAAAAAAAAAAAAAAAAAAAAAAAATCTCCCAAGCAGACAAAAAGTCATTTAAGCCACATAAGCAAAACTAAGTCTAGTTTATTTCATGGCTATAATCGAAACTTACTTTAGGTCATTTCTTATAAATGCCTCTGATAATCATAAAAGAAACTTAAGTCATCTTCCAAGATACTCACTTTTACCCAATCCCCTGCTGTCTGGAAATACCCACAGTAATAATTAATCCTTGTAAAGGTTAAACAACTTTCTGATTTTCACTTTATAAGTCATCCTGTAACATCATGGCCCTGAGTGTCAGGCCAGTTTGAGGTCTGAAGTGTCTCTGCTCTCGAACAGTTTGTTTCTCACTCAATAAAATATTCATATCAGGTAAAGCTCTCTGAATTGTCTTTTAACAGTAGAAAGCTGACAAAAATTTGAGACCGATTTTGTTTTAAAGTTTTCAACTTGATTAACAAGGATTTTTTTATACTGGTAAGATATCTAGAAAATAAGATTTTTTTCTTCCCTAATAAAGTGATTCAAAGGAATATTAAGAGGGGGAAAAATCATGACACACAAAACAAGATGCAGGGCATGTTAACATATGCCACATAAAACACAGAGTAAATACTCAGAAGTGGTTCCCTTTATGCAGTAGAGGGATAATGAGATTCTAAATCTACCTATAACTGAGACCAATGGTTATTACAGAATAGGAACTACTTTCAACTCCAAACTCACTCTCAACCTTAGTGAATGAAGAAATATAATGATTTAATACCTATTGCATCAGACCACAGTAGGGAAATCTAGAGATTGATTCTCACAAATGAAGTCTATATCTCTAGAGAAGAACTGAGCTATTAGAACATTGGATGGCAATAATTACCAATGTGGTCTCCAGGCTAATTATTTTAAACCTAAGTAGCAATATTTATGATCTATTAGCTGTCAAGTTATTAATTAACTATGAAAATGTATTTACAATATAGCCAGTAAATCTGATAGAAATCAAACTCCATTAATTATTTTACTAAGGTGCATATTACCATCAATACCACAAACAGCTTGTGTGGACAGCTATAATAATAATGCTGCCTGGTAGTCTCACCAAAGGATAAGTAAACAAGCAGCAATGCCAACAATAAAAATCACCCATTATTAATACTTACTGAAGGGGAAATATCCACCACAGTACAACTTTCTGTTGCACTGTTTATAACGTTTTGTTCTCTTTGATGTACCAGGAAAATACACAGCAGCTCTTCGCCCAAATAGCTTTAACGTAGTGAAATGAAGTATATCGACCACACACATGAAGGCATGAATAACAGAAAAATATAGGTAATTAGATACATGTAGGTACATATTTAGAAATATCAATCTATATCCATTTAGATACATGAAATATATGACAGTCTCAAAAGTCATAGAGCATTTAATCAAGCTTTAGATGCTCTGAAAATCAGATCCAAATACTGAAGCAATACTTTAGCTTACTAGCAAACAGTAGCAACTGATGACCAAACTGTACACCCAGAATCTATCCATATTTTTCTTCCTTGCTCCCTCCCTTCTCTTTCTTGTTGTCTCCTTTCTTTATTGCTTTCTTCCAACACTCAGGTTGTGCACCTTCTTTGTGCTATGTAGCACTCAATATGCCAGGATACAGTTTTTTTAAAAAGCTATTAAATGCTCTACCATGTCATGACTCCTTTCCAGTGGGGAAAGAGACCAAAAAAATTCAAAACAAAACAAAAGATCTAAAAGTATGTATGATGCCAGATAACGATAAGTGCTATGAGTAAGATAAAGGAGAGTAAAAGAATAGAGTAAAGTGAGTGGGCTGGGAGAGGAAATTTTTGACTGAATGGCAAAGGAAGACTTCTCCAAAGAGATGGCATTTTTGTAGAGCTGTAAATGAGGTGAAAAGCAAGTCATGAGGCAATGGGGCAGAAGAACAGTCTAAGATGGGAAAATTCCAACTAAAAACTTTCTGAGATGGGAATGATCTTGTTGTGAAAAACTAGAAAGCCAGTGTGATGTACATGGAGTGGCTAGTAGACTGACAAAAAATGAGTGTGGAGAGATGGGCACAGAGCTTGTGGGCCATGGCATGAGAGTTGGGTTTTCTCCACTTAGTATGGCTATAATGCAGAGAAGCATGTGACAAGCAACTGTTTTTTCAGTCAAACTAGAGGTTCAGAGGCAGTTTTTAAATGGAGACAACTAATCATTCCATAAATCACATTTGGATACAGATTTTACAAAGTATGGTATGCTTTTTAGCGCTGATACATATTCCATTGTCTGGTTGTACCAAAGGTTATTTATCTATTCCATAACTAAAGGACATCTTGGTTGCTTCCAAGTTTGGGCAATTACGAAGAAAGCGGCTATAAACATTCATCTGCAGGTTTTTGTATGGACACAAGGTTTCAAGTCCTTTGAATAAATACCAAGCAGCATGATTACTGGTTCATATGGTAAAAGTATGTTTAGTTTTGTAAGAGACTGCCAAACTGTCTTCCAAAGTGGCTGTACCGTCTTGTACTCCCAGAAGCCATGAATGAGAGTTTCTGTTGCTCCACATCCTTGCCAGCATTCGGTGTTCTCAGTGTCCTGGTTTTGGGCATTCTAATAGGTGTGTAGTGGTATCTCATTGTGGTTTTAATTTGCATATCTCTGATAACATATGATGTGAAGCATCTTTTCATATCCTCATTTGCCATCTGTATATCTCCTTTGGTGAAGCGTCTGTTAAGACCTTTGGCTCATTTTTAAATCAGGTTGTTTTCTTGTTGAATTTTTTTTTAATTGAAGTACAGTTGATTTACAATGTTGTGCTAATTTCAGGTGTACAGAAAAGTGATTCAGTTGCACATTCATATATACCTATATTTTCATACTCTTTTCCTTTATAGGTTATTACAAAATATTGAGCACAGTAAAGAAATGAGCTATTAAGCCAAGAGAAGACATGGAAGAAATTCAAACACATATGACTAAGTGAAAGAAGCCAGTCTGAAAAGCCTACATACTGTACTATTTCTAAGGTATGACATTCTGGAAAAGGCCAAACTATGGAGACAGAGGTTGCCAGGGCTTAGGGGATAGGGAAGGATGAAGAGGCAGAGCACAGATGATTTTTTAGGGCAGGAAATATACTGTGCATGATACCATAATGATGGATACATATCCTTATATTGATACATTTGTCCTAACCCGTAGAATGTACAAAGCCAAGAGTGAACCCTAATGTAATCTATGGGCCTTGGGTGATAAGATGTTTCACTGTAGGTTCATCAGTCATAACAAATGTACCACTCTGGTGGAGGATGTCAAAAATGGGGGAGGCTGTGCATCTGTGGGGGCCAGGGACCATATGGGAAACCTCTGTACCTTCCCCTCAATTTTGCTGTGAACTAAAAGTGCTCTAAAAAGATAAAGTCTTAATAAAAATACATAAGTAAGTGAAAAAAAAGTATGGTATGCTATACTTAAATCCTTTCAGCTATACATGGACACATACATAATACTGTTACTTAACACATTAATGATACCTTTCAGCTTATAAAATACTTTTATTACATTATCTCATTTCACACTCACAACCTTTCATAGTACACAGAGATATTTTAATCCTCATTTTACATATGAATCAATGAAAACTTAAAAGTCCAAAGTGAATTAACCAGTCAAGATACTAAAAGGAGTCCTGACTTTTTAATCAAATCACATACGATTATGTAGATATGAATCATCAGTAGTAAAATCCACCAAAATATGAATAATGGAATATGGTATATATAAAATAAGGAGAAAAACTCCTTTCAACTTTCTCTCAATTAATCTTCTCCATGGTCTCCTCTGCTCTATGCAATGGGGAAAGACTTTCTCAGGCAGACCTCTTCGCCTTCATCTAAAATCAGTTTCTTTAGAACTGCAGATATGCACTGAACCCCCATGGGCTTTTCCTCACAGCAGTGTCTAACTCCCTTTGGTGAAGCACTAAGGTGATACATTATTGCACTAACTGCTACCTTTTAAAGAAAACACAACAATCTCAGTGACTTAGACAAATAATGACTACCACACTTTGAAAAGGAAGTAAAGATACTTAATTCTCCCTCACTTCATTATTTTACAGCAGTGGTTGAGAATCCGCCTGCCGATGCAGGGGACACGGGTTCGTGCCCCGGTGCGGGAGGATCCCACATGCCGCAGAGCGGCTGGGCCCGTGAGCCATGGCCGCTGAGCCTGCGCGTCCGGAGCCTGTGCTCCGCAACGGGAGAGGCCACGGCAGTGAGAGGCCCGCATACCAAAAAAAAAGAAAAAAAGAGAAAGCTATGGTTCATTGCTTTTGTTTTTATTCCTTTACAACTCTTAAATTAGGTGGTATGGGTTTTTTTCCCAGCTTTATAGAAGTACAATTGACAAATAAAAATAGTATATATTTCAGATGCACAACATGATGATTTAATACATCTATATATTTTTAAATGATTAATTAACAGAACCATTATCTCACATAGTTACCATGTGTGCTTGCTGAGAACACTTAAGAGCTATTCTTCTTTTTTTCTTTTTCTGGCCACGCTGTGCAGCTTTCAGGATCTCAGTTCCCCAACCAGGGATCAAACTCCAGCCATATCAGTGAAAGCACCAAATCCTAACCACTAGACCACCAGGGAACTCCCAAGATCTATTCTCTTACCAAATTTCAATTACACAAAGCAGCATTATTATCTACAGTCATCATGCTATATGTTAGATCCTCCAAACTAGTTCATCTTATAAATGGAAGTTTTTACCCTTTGACCAATATCTCCCCATTTACCGCACCCTCCGGCCCCCAGCAAAAACTCTACTTTCTACTTCTTTTAGTTTGATATTTTTAGATTCCACATATAAGTGAGATCCAATAATACTTGTATCTTCTTGTGTCTGATTTATTTCACCTAACATGTTCTCCAGGTGTATTCATATTGTTGCAAATGGCAGGATTTCTTTTTAAGGCTGAGTAACATTCATACATATAAATATATGAATATATTTTCTTCATTCATGCCTGGACAAACACTTAGTTTGTTTCCATATCTTGGCTATTACAAATAATGCTGCAGTGAACATGGGAGTACAGATATCTCTTCAGGAGAATGATTTAATTTCCTTTGGATATATACCCAGAGTGGGATTGCTGGATCATACGGCAGCTCTATACTTAATTTTCTGAGGAACATTCATACTGTTTTCCATGACTGTACCAATTTACATGTCCATGAGCAGTGTACAAGGGTTCCCTTTTCTCTACACCCTTACCAACACTTGCTACCTTTGGTCTTTTCCATTAATAGCCATTCTAACAAATGCGAGGTGATATCTCACTGTAGTTTTAAAATATTTGCTTTTACATGACAATTAGCAACAGAATATCTTTTCATATGCCTCTTGGAAATCTGTATATCTTCTTTGGAAAAATGTCTATTCAGTTTCGTTCACCATTTTTTAATTAGATTATTTTTCTGCTATTCAGTTGTATGAGTTCCTTATATACTTTGCATATTAACCCTTTTTCATATATAGGGTTTGCAAATACTGTCTTCCACTGTATAGGATGCCTCTTCATTTTGTTGACCGTTCCTTTTGCTGTGCAAAAGCTTTTTAGTTTGATGTAGTTCCACTTGTTTATTTTTGCTTTTGATGTTTGTGCTCTTGGTATCATATCCAAAAAATAATTCTTCCAATCAATGAATACAGGATATTGGTACATTTATTTATGTCATCAATTTCTTTCATCATTGTATTAGTTTTCAGTGTACAGAGATTTCACCTCCTTGATTAAATTCAGTCTTAAATATTTTATTCTTTTTGATAAAATAATAAATGGAATCTTTTTTTTCAGATAGTTCATTGTTAGTGTACACAAATGCAACTGATTTTTCTATGTTGAATTTGTATGCTGCAAGTTTACTGAATTCATTTATTATTTTTAACAGTTTTTTTGCGGAATCTTAGCATTTTCTATATATAAGATCAGGTCTTCAACTCCAAACAATTTTATTTCTACCTTTCAGATTTGGATGTTTTTTCCTTTTTCTTGCCTAACCGCTCAGGCTAGGATTTCCAGTATTTTGTTGAATAGAAAAAGTGAGAGCAGACACCCTTGTCTTGTTCCTGATCTTTAAAGAAAACCTTTGCACTTTTACCGTTGAATGTGATGTTAGTTGTTGGCTTCTCATACATGGTCTTCATTTTATTGAAGTACATTCCTTCTCTACCTAATTTTTTGAGAGTTTTTATGTTGAAACAAGGTTGAATTTTGTCAAATTCTTCTTTTGCATCTATTGAGATAATTATGATTTTTATCCTTCACTGTGTTAATGTGGTATATCACTTTTTGATCTGTGGTATAGTAAATCATCTTTGCATCCCAGAAATAAATCCCACTTGATCATGGTATATGATTCTTTTAATGTGCTGTTAAATTCTGTTTCCTAGTATTTTTTCAAGATTTTTACATCTATGTTCATCAGGGATATTGGCTTATAATTTTTTATTTTTGGTGGTGCCCTCATCTGGCTTTGGCATAAGGGTAATGCTGGACCCATAAAGTGAGGGTGAAAGAGTTCCCTTCTGTTCAATTTTTTTTGAAAGAGTTTGAGAAGGATTGGCATGAATTCTTTAAATGTTTGGTAGAATTCACCTTTGAGCTATCTAGTCCTGAACTTTTGATTTGTTGGGAGATTTTTTATTATGGATTTAACCTCCTTTCTCTTTAATGGTCTGTTCAGATTTTATTTATCTCTTCATATTGAGTCTTGTAGGCTGTATGTTTCTAGGAATTTATTTCTAGGTTATCCTGTTTGCTGATACATAATTGTTCACAGTGGTCTCTTACAATGCTCTGTATTTCTGTGGTAGCAGTTGTAACATCTCCTCTTTCATTTATAGCTTTATTTACTTGAGTCCTCTCTTTTCTTCTTGGTTAGTCTACCAAAACATCTGTCAAATATTTTTATCATTTCACAAAACCAACTCTTAGTTTTGATGATTTGTTTCTATGGTTTTTCTAGTGTTTGTTTCACTTATTTCTGCTCATATCCTTGTTATTTGCATCCTTCTATTAAATTTTAACTTACTTTCTTCTTTTTCTAGTTCCTTGAGGTTTAAAGTTAGGTTGTTTGTGATCTTTGTTCTTGATACAGACACTTATTGCTAATGAATTTTCTTCTTAGAACTGCTTCTGTGTGACAAGATGGCAATATAGAAATTTCTAGCACTCGTCCCCTCCCAGAAACATCAATTTGAGCAACTATCCATGCACAAAATACCTTCACAAGAGTTAAAGATTCCAGGTGAGGGTTTACAGCACTTGGGTGAAGAAAAGAAATAATAAAAGGCACACTGAAGAAGATAAGGAAGGACAGTTTCACATTATCTTCCTCAAGCCTGGTCAGGCCAGTATAGAGAGATATACACTCCCCATGTGGAAAAGAGAAAGAAGCAAACACCCAAACTCACCACGGACCCAAGCACTGGCCCTCACTTGCATCACGGTGGCTCCAATGGCCCTGTCTCGTGTCCCACTCCAGTTCTAGGCTGTGCCGCCCATCCCATAGACCCTGACTGCAAACTGGTTCCTGCTCAACCACAAAACCAGACACCAAACCCACCCCCATGACTCCAGGCAGGTTCTCTCAGACCCAGGCTTCTAGCCCACCCCAGCGTAAGGCTGGCCTCCACAGACCTAGCCCCTCCTGGGAACCCAGGCTCTTGGCCTTCTCCAGCACTAGGCCAGCCCCCATGGACCTAGCCTACAGGCCAGCTCCCACAGGCCAAAGCTTCCAGCCTGCCCCAAGTCCAGGCCAGCCCCCACAACCTTTGGCTCCAGAAGAACTCCAGGAAACCCAGGCTTCTGGACCATCCCAGCATGAAGCTGGACCCTGTGGACCTTGTATGCCTCTAGATCAGTGCCTATGGATCCAAGTACCAAGCCTGCCCACCATCTGACCCAGGCACCAGATCTGCCAGCCCAAGGACTCCAGTTAAGTTGTTATTAGTTTAAAATAGTGTTATGTCTATAAGAGGTATTATACAACCCTCATGGCAACCATCAAGAAAAAATCTACAGTAGATACACAAAAGAGAAAGAGAAGGGAATCAAAACCTAGCACTATGGAAAATTAACAATCCATAAAAGAAAACAGCAAGGGAGGAAGTAAGGAACAAGGGACTCCAAAACGGCCAGAAATCCATCATTATGAAGGCAATGCTAAGTCCTTACCTATGGATAATGACTTTAAATACAAGTAAATTAAACACATGAATCAAAAGACACAGAGTGGCTGAATGGATTAAAAAACAAGTCCCAACAATATGCTGCCTAAAAGAGATTCGCTTTAGCTTTAGGGACACACATAGACTGAATGTGAAGAGATGGAAAACGGTACTCCATGCAAATGGAAACCAGCAGAGAGAAGAGCCACTATCCTTACATCAGACAAAGTAGACTTTAAGTCTAAAAGTGTAAAAATAGATAGGACATAATAAAATAATAAAGGGATCGATTCATCAAGAGGATATAACAACTGTAAGTACACATGCACCCACATCAGCACACCTAAATTTAGTAAGCAAATACTAACAGATCTGAAAGGAGAAATAGACAATACAAAAGAAATAGGGGAGCTCAATACTTTCAACAGATAGATAATCTCAAAAGAATACCCATAAGAGAATATTGGACTTAAGCTATACTTTAGACCAAATGGACCTTACAGACACATATATGACATTTCACCTAACAGGAACCGAATACACACTATTTTCAAACATACACAAAATATTCTCCAGGATAGATCATATGTGAGGTCACAAAACAAGTCTTAGTAACTTTAAGAAGATTAACATCATACCAAGTTTCTTTTCCAAACACAATGGTATGGAACTAGAAGTCAGTAACAGAAGGAAAAATGGAAAATTCATGAATACATGGTAAAAAGTATATTGGAAGAAATGAAACAAACTTGGTGGATGGTGCTGGTGGGAGGACCCAATCCAAATGGGGCTGTAGTTGAGTCCACAAGGTGACAGGGCTGTGTCAGGCTGGTAACTGGGACCATGGTCAGCAAGCCTACCACCAGGATGCACCTTGCCTTCTGAAAATGACCCTTCTCAAACTTGGGCTCCTCTAGGGTTTCACAGCCTCCTATCTGGATCCCAGTGGATCCCAAAGCTGCCACAAAGGCACTTCTGTCCACAGATGGCTGCCAAATTATTTCTGCTATGGGGGAATACAAGAGGGGGACCGCTTATTTCAGCACCTTGCTGACATCACATCACCCAGTTGCTATGGGTTTTTAGGTGAAGAATGAACTAGCCTATATTAACTTAAGATTTTCTTTTCTTGAAAATCTACTAACTCCGTCATTTTAAAATTGCTCTGCAACCCCAAATTTTATGACAAATAAACAAGAAATCTGATTTTGTAAGTAAATATCTTGTATAATCTCTGTCAACTACTACGGTTAAACAAATTCATATCGTTTCTACTCTAGATAAAGAACAGACACTAGCCCTATAGAATGGATGCGTTACATGGAAGAGTTTGTCATTAATAAGCCTACTTCTTAAAACAAATGCACAAGCGATATAAGTGAGAATATTTTGTAAATTTACTATATTATACTAGTTTTTTGAATTATTACCACTAACAGTAGTGTTAATAGTAATTAATACATCATTAGTAATAATTCTTATAATTACCATGAGGGGTGGGCAATAATTTACCATAGTCCAAGGTGGAATAGGAATAAGCAATACACAGCAACACTATTTAGCTGTGTAGTCCACCTAAACCTTTTTTCTGGTCTTTTCATGGAATAATACCTAGGTAAGTTTCTTGTATTTCTAAGTATTTTCTCAGTCCTAAACTGTGGTTGTTTTTGAAAGGTATTTTCGGCATTTTCAAGAAAGTAGGATTCAAATTTTAACATGATTTTGAATAAATGGTGGCTCTGATTGATCAACATGCAAATAAGATTTTCTTTAGACTGTAAAGTAATTCCCCATATTTACATGTCATTACTGAGACATTTGGAAGACTAACCATGTTAAATTATTTGCTTCACTAGAAGCTCTTCTAAAAGCTTTTTTCATATTACACAATATACTCCTAAGGACAGTAAGAGAAGAATCCTTATTTTATACACTGCCATGGTCATGTTTCACAGAAAATAGTACCTGTACAAACTCTACACTGCACTGTTTTGGCAGACAAAAAAAAAATGCTCCAAAGGAGACATGACTTCAGGCACAGCAGAGAAATAAGGTAGAAGGTGCTAAAAAAATTTCCTCTGTGAACTATTGGTTTCCTCATATTTCTCCCAATTGGCTTATATACAAAGATTTGAGCTGGGCATTGGGCCAAGGCAAAGACTAAAATTACACCATGGAAGCAGAAGCACACTCTGATTGCAGATAAAAAAAAAATGGGATGACCAAAAATAATTCCAAAAGAAGATAACCTGAACAGATCTAAATAAGGAAAAAAAAAACAGTTATAAAAGAATCCATTTCAAAACTAAAAGAAAACTACCATACGACCCAGCAATCCCACTACTGGGCATATACCCTGAGAAAACCATAATTCAAAAAGAGTCATGTACCACAATGTTCACTGCAGCTCTATTTACAATAGCCAGAACATGGAAGCAACCTAAGTGTCTATCAACAGATGGATGGATAAAGAAGATGAGGCACATATATACAATGGAATATTACTCAGCCATAAAAAGAAACGAAACTGAGTTATTTGTAGTGAGGTGGATGGACCTAGA
>NC_041218.1:67045191-67079828 GCF_002837175.3 Physeter macrocephalus
TATGATAATCTTTAGGTCTAACCATGTTGCTGCAAATGGCATTATTTCATTTGTTTTTATGGCTGAGTAATATTCCATTGTCTCTCTCTCTCTCTCTATATATATATATGTATATAAAATGTATATATACACTATACATTACATATTTTTGAATATATGACAAATATATTAGAAATGTGTGCATAGAGAAAATAATTTAAATGCAACAAGAGTTATTACTTATTCACTATAATTAAACTATAAAGTACAATTTATTTCACAGCCTGTCCATTTTTAGGGCTGAATTTCATAAATGTTCTTTAACGCAAAAAGGGGAATAAAACCCTTAGATCATATATAGGTAAACATCTTTTTTCTGCTGCAGCTTATATGTAATATTAAGTGCACTGAAGTTTTAATTAATTTTAAGCTTTGTGACCACAATATGCAACTTCCTTTAACAGGAATTGTTTCTGAATTATTTTATATGATTGAATTTTAAAGAAGAACAACTCATTAAGAAACTCCTATTAAATGATGTACTTGCACTAATTAGGTAAGAATAAAAATTGATATCAATATAAAAAAAAAAAAAAGAATCCGTTTCAAAAGAATTCCCAGACTAGGTATTTGAGCTCACCACATAATGTCAGTTCTGCTATAACATTTGTTTTAAATAATGAATTTGTTCCAACATGACTGGAATATTAAGGAAGAAACTTAAGCATAGCAAGAATTTTGTATTTACCTAAAATGTTATTTCATCTGCAAGAAATACTTGGTGACACCAGAAAACTGCACCCAGCTGAACAGAGCTGGTAGAAATGCACGATACAAACACACACACTAACACACACACAGCCCTTCCAGCCACCTCAGTTCACAGTGTGTAATGTGAATCACACTCACCCACAGATGGTGTTACAACTTTCCTTCTGTTTCAGTTAACCTTCCTTCCACCACTTCGAAATGACTCATAATCTGCAACCCTTCCAACTCCCACTTCACAAGCAAACTTCAGGTCTTTTTAAGAAATGTTAAATGCCATATTTCTTGTTGTATTCCTATTATTTTTTAACCATTTAACATGTGTAAAACTATGCTTCCATTTTTTATGAGGTTTCAATTTTTTTTATGTCACTGATGGATCAAGTTTTTGAGGGTTGTGCTTATATTTTTCCTATGATCCTTGTAGTTTTGTATTGCATCATTTTGCATAATTTTAAGATAATTTTTAAGAATATATGTGTCGTTATAAACTGTACTGAAAAAAGGTACAATTACAATGCTATATAAACCATTAAAGAAATATTCATTCATCCATAAGACATTTATTTAGTATTTTGCTATGTAAGAAATATAAGTTGGACAATCATTTTTATCTAGCCAACACTATCAATATGACTAGCCAATATGATTTTGATACAAAAATTATTTATGCAGCACAGAGTTATTATTTTTACCTAAAGATATTTCTTTTTGGTAATAACAAACATGTTTTTTAAACCCCGGTTTTTCTCTATACATCTTTAAAAGTTTTTCAATTGTTTCATAAATGGTCAAGTTGAGATTTTTAAAAGCCTCATTTTTAACTTTCAATAAGTGTTTACAACTTGAGTTTTTCAAAAGAGTCAAACTTCAAGCACTTGTTAATACAGTAATAAAACCACATGAAATAATAAAACTAATGATCAAACCACTGACCTGTGAATGTGAATTTCATAATTCTAAACAAAATACTAGCAAATGAATGGAATTCAAATGTAGAGCAAAATAGTTATTAATTATAGTTATATCATAGATTAACATTTTAGCATTAGGTATCAGTATCATGTTATAGGTATAACTATATGAACAAGGAAAGGAAGAATCAGAACGTGACCTAACTCAAATGCTTCTGATAAAATTCAATACCATTCCTTATTTAAAAAAAAAAACTTTCAAAGTAATTACTGTTCAATTCAATCTTATACTTAATAATAAAATATTAGAAATTCCTTGCTAAAGGTGGGAACACTATGTTTCATAGTACCAGTAATAATTTCATTCTGCAAGTCCTAAAACACAAAATTACGAAGCAAAACAGCTATCATCTTTTAGAAATTCAGCACGTTTCAAAAACATTCACTTAAAAAAATAAAAGTAGAAGAGAAACTAACTGAAAAATATATCATTAATGTTTGTTAAATAAGCGTTCTCAGAAACCAAAGGAATGGATTATTTAATGGATAAGGGAACCATTAACCAAACCATTAAAAATAGTAAAGAAAGAAAAGCAAATAATAGCTAGCTTGGAATATGCTTTTAAATAGATAAACTGTACACCTTTACAGAAATGCATGCAAAAATACCTAAATAAACAGAGACAAAAAAATACCCTGTTAACTGAATGGGAACAAACTATTTGCAAAAAACGGATTCTTCTCAAAATAAGACTCCAATGGGACTGGAAATTGAAAACAAATTTAATGAAATTATTAAAAAGTTCAACTAGAAAATTAACAATCAGCCAAGAATTTTTATAAGAAGTCTTGAGAAAGGATTTGCATTATCACATTTAAATAATAAAAAAGCTGCAAAATAGTAGAGTACAATGCATGCTATTTATATAAACATAAATAGAAGGCAAGATATAACTCAGAAATATGTTTTTCATATAACATTTAACATGCGATAAACCACCAAATCAATGAAGAAAATGTATTATTCAGTAAATGCTAATAGGGAACTAAAGAGTTGTTAGGAAAATAATCAATTTAAATGTTCAACTCCCATAGCACCCTTGAATAAATTCCACATGGATTAAAGTGCTGAACTTTTTTTTAAATCATAGATACTTCTGAAGAAAACTACTAGAAGAAAAATACTAGAAAAAAAAAGTATCCAAGGAAAAGTTACATCTCTGTTCCTTATATAAAAGACATGCTTCTAAGTATAAAAGCAAATAAACCACAGAAATTTCCTATGTTAAAAAAACAGCAAAAAAGAGTACAAACTGAGAAATCATCGAATACTCAAATATGAAGGGCCATTCAAATAGATTTTTATAAACAATAACATTAAGATCACAAAAGAAAAATGGGTCAGGCATTGATCAGTTTATAAAAGGATAAATACAATGGATAAATACAGAAAACAGAAAACCTTACTACTAATTAACGTAAACACAAAGCAAGTCAATCAAAAACAGCTTTGAATTTACTAAATTAGCAAATACTTTAAAATGCTTAGCACTGAATACTGGTGATGTTGTAACAAGACAGGTCCTCTCATATTTTACTAGTGAGGTATTATATTATTTTACTATGGCTACCAAAACAAAGTACCACAGCCTGAATGACTTAAACTACAAAAATTTATTCTTTCACAGTTTCGGAGAGTAGAAGTCAGAAATCAAGGTGTTAACAGGACTGGTTTCTTCTAAGGCATCTCTCCTTCACTTATAATGGCCGTCTTTTCCATGTATTTTCAAACGGTCTTCCCACTGTATGTCTCTGTCCTAATCTCCTGTTCTCATAAGGCACCAGTCATATTGGAATAGGGCCCACCCATATGACCTCATCTTACCTACCTACCTCTTTATTTTTTTATTTTAATATCTTTATTGGAGTATAATTACTTTACAATGTCGTGTTAGTTGCTGCTGTATAACAAAGTGAATCAGCTATATGTATACATATAACCCCATGTCTCCTCCCTCTTGCATCTGCCTCCCACCCTCCCTTTCTGGCCCCTTTGGGTGGACACAAAGCACCCAGCTGATCTCCCTGTGCTATGCAGCTGCTTCTCACTAGCTATCTATTTTACATTTGGTAGTGTATACATGTCCATGCCACTCTCTCACTTATCCCAGCTTACCCTTCCCCCTCCCCGTGTCCTCAAGTCTATTCTCTACATCTGCGTCTCTATTCCTGTCCTGCCCATAGGTTCTTCAGACCCTTTCTTTTTCTTTTTGATTCCATATACATGTGTTAGCATACGGTATTTGTTTTTCTCTTTCTGACTTACTTCACTCTGTATGACAGTCTCTAGGTCCATCCACCTCACTACAAATAACTCACTTTCATTTCTGTTTATGGCTGAGTAATATTCCATTGTATATATGTGCCACATCTCCTTTATCCATTCACCTGTTGATGGACACTTAGGTTGCTTCCATGTCCCGGCTATTGTAAATAGACCTGCAATGAACATTGTGGTACATGAGACTTTTTGAATTATGGTTTTCTCAGGGTATATGCCCAGTAGTAGGATTGCTGGGTCGTATGATAGTTCAGTTTTTAGTTTTTTAAGGAACCTCTATACTGTTCTCCATAGTGGCTGTATCAATTTACATTCCCACCAACAGTGCAAGAGAGTTCCCTTTTCTCCACACCCTCTCCAGCATTTATTGTTTGTAGATTTTTTGATGATGGCCATTCTGACAGGAGTGAGGTGATACCTCATTGTAGTTTTTATTTGCATTTAGCTGCTTGTATATTTTGGAGATTAATCCTTTGTCAGTTGTTTCATTTGCAAATATTTTCTCCCATTCGGAGGGCTGTCTTTTCATCTACCTACCTCTTTAAAGGCCTTATCTCCAAATATAATCACATTCTGAAGTACTTGGAGTTAAGACCTCAACATGTGAATTTGGGGGGTGGAGGCACAATTCAGCCTATATCAGGTGTCATAATAAAAATTACACTGGCCAAGGAAGACTGTGATCAAGGCTATCACAATAGGGGAGAGAGGCCAGAGTTCAGTCTGAACTCAACTCCACTGAAAGGAAGGACTAGAGAGTTTTAAGAGCTGGGGTGGGGAGGATCTTAAGCCACCTATGTTTGTTAATTGACGTCACCCAAAGGAAAAGTATCTTCAATTATCTTTATGACAGGAGACAGAGCACCTATCTTCCTTGATGATTACATTTCAGAGGGATGGCTCCCAGGCTTTGAGAAAAAAACAGCCCTGGGCAGTAAAACAGTCAAGAGGTCTTTAAGACAATTTACATCTTAAAGGGCAAAGAAAGAAGGAACAGTTACAGTTTTCTAAAGTAAATGCTCTAAGAAAAGGGAAGTTCAAGCACCCAGAGTCAGGAAGAAGCCCGACTACAGTTTAATCAATCTGAGGAAAAGGTTAAGTCCATCTTAGTCAGGGGTGTTAGTTTTCTCTACTCTTTCTTGTAAGCATTTTGAAAGCTGTGTCAGTTCTTGTCAACTCATTTCTTTTGAAACGTTAATTTAATTTGGGGGATGCTACTCCAAGGAGGAAAATTTTTTTAAATGCATATAAAGAAATGTGTTTTCAAAGCATGATTTGTAATACTAAATAACTGTAAACTTCTTAAATTTTGAAAATGCACAAATAATTGATTCTAATATTTACCACAAAATATGATCAAACTACTACTGATAGTTTACTAGAAATTTTTCATATAGAAAATGCATATGATTTCTTTTCAAGGAAAAAATACAAAAATTGTACACAGTATGATCTGATCTGCAAAAGTATTTTACGTATATACATACATATATACACACAAACAGAGAACAGATAGATTTGAAGGAAACTCAAAAATATTTACAGTATGCATCTGTTAAAGAACTATGGGCTTTTTATACTTATTTTTATATATTTCTAATTTTAAAATATAACATACAGGTCAAGAACAAGTACAATAAGCATGACACCAATGAATCAGGCTAATTTATAGAGCTGGTAGAAGGGCAGAACATATTATATTAGTGAAGGGGAGCAGAATTTGTCACTCCAAAATACACTTCTTTGGCATAAAGATTATTTTTAAGAAACAGCAAACCTATGAAAAGCTCTGAAAACTGAGAATTATCCTTTTATAAGAGAAATTTACATTTATGAGGGAAATCTCCATTTGTAAGAATGGCTTCCTCACTGTACCAGGAAGAGGAAGATTACCAAAACTCTTATCAATAAAGAGGGCAGGGACTTAAATCTTCATGACAACCATACCTGTGTTTACTCTGCTTTGCCTGGTAATCTCCCATAACTGGATCCTCCCCCAGCCCCCAACCGCAACACTTCTTTCTCTTTAGCAGTACATGGTATTTAAGACCAAGGCTTGGGCCATTTGAGGGAGTTAGTTTTCCTGGGTGTCTCCCACATATACAGGAAGCACATATGAAACAGGAGGGAAGAAGGCAGGGCACAGCCTTTGAAGGAATGACATAGCCTGAGGACATGACATAAACTGATTAGAACCAAATGGGTCCAAGATGGTGGACAAGTCAACTTCGACTAGACCTTGAGCCTCAGTATACGCTCACATCAGAAAGCTAAAAGACACACCCACAGGTGCTCACATCAGAAAGCTAAATGACACACCCACAGGTGCCATAACAGTTCCAAGACCAACCGTAAGGATCAAAAAGTGGGTGGTAGCCCAATTCCTGGAAATCCTCACCCCCTTCCTAAAAGAGCTTGAATATTCCTCCCACTCATTAGCCTATGAAATTACCCACTCCTATAAAAACTGACAACCCCATATTCTGGTGCCTTTCTCACCTCTGAGATAGCCCACACTGTGTGTGTGGAGTGTGTTTCTGTCTAAATAAATCCACTGCTTAGCTATCACTTTCTCTCTCACTGAATTCTTCCTGTGAGGACACATCAAGAACCTGAGCTTCATTAAGTCCTGAAACCAGGTGTGTGATCTCAGTTGGAAGACTGCGTTTTGGCCGGGTTCGAGTCCTGGCCAAAACCCAAACTGGTACTTGAACCCAAGCGGCCGGGACTCGAACCCAATCAAAACCCTGGCAGGGACTTGAACCCACGCAGCCGGGACTCGAACCTGGCCACAACCCAGCTTGAGATTTGAACACACGCAGCCGGGACTCAAACCCAGCCAAAACCCAGCTTGGGACTTGAACCCACACATCTGGGACTTGAACCCAGCCAAAACTCACAGTCTTCCAACTGAGATCACACACATGGTTTCAGGATTTAATGAAGCTCAGGTTCTTGATGTGTCATCACAGAAAGAATTCAGTGAAAGACAAAGTAACAGGTAAGAAGTGGATTTATTTAGAGAGAAACACACTCCACAGAGTGTGGACCATCTCAGAAGGCAAGAACGGCCTCGGGAGAAACACACTGGACAGACAGTAAGTGGACCACCTCTGAAGTTGAGAAAGGCACCAGAGTATGGGGCTGTCAGTTTTTATAGGAGTGGGTAATTTCATAGGCTAATGAGTAGGAGGAGTATTCCAGCTATTTTAGGAAGGGGGCAGGGATTTCTAGGAATTGGGCCACTGCCCACTTTTTTGATCCTTATGGTCCATCTTGGAACTGTCACAGTGCCTCTGGGGGTGTCATTTAGCTTTCTGATGTGAGCGTATACTGAGGCTCAAGGTCTAGTGGAAGTCAGCTTGTCCACCATCTTGGACTGTGAAGATCCAAAGCAACTGGGGCTTGCAGACATAAATTCAAAACACAGTTGCATAAAACAGAACTTTCTTAAAGAAACCCAGGGTTGTCATGAGATTAAAGCCCAGTGGGAGAAAGGGAGACCCAGAGGGTGATTTCAAACTACCCGCATAAGGAGATTCAGCACTGGTTGAAAAGGAACTGGAAGGAAACAGTCAACAAATGATTGCATAACCCTATAAATCAAGAGAAGAGAGGGATTACTGGTCTTCTTCAGAACTTTATATCACTTTCAGTACTGCAACAACTTCAGTGTGGCCTGAAGAAGTCTTACACTTCACAGGACCTAGCAAGTTGCCATATGCCTAACAGGCACAAAATAGTTAAGTGTCAAAAAGAAATGAACAAGGCCAAATTTCCCTTTTTTCTACTGCAGTATCTGATAAGCCTTTATTGACATAGAGCTATACCAAGATTTAAAGGGAATAAATCCTGCCTGAAAAGAATCCTAATTAGCAAATCAATTTAAACAGTGATTGTTCTAAAATGCAAACCTGTTCACTCATTTCTCTCTCCATTAAAACCATTTTATAGCTTGCCATCGTCAATGAGATGAATTTCAAAATTCATAGCATAATTCATTAGACAATTTATAATCTGGTTCTGCCAACTCTCCGTGCTTTGTAAACTGTGGCCACATAATCCCTCCCTTAACCCTACATATAGCCCAGTCCCCCACCCATACCAGACTAGACTCACTGACTAGATTCTATATTCATAGAGCACACTAAAAGTTCCCCTCCCACGGCCCAATCACCTGGATTTGTAAATCATAAATCTGCATCCCTTAAAGAATCAAATTCTGCAAGACAAGACTATATTCATCCCATACAATTCTTGCCCCATGTACTGTGTATAGATGTACAAGAACTATTTTAAAAGAATGGATGAATATTTAGGAGTACTTATAGTCTCCAGGGAAAGAAAAACTAGTACTTACAGAATATAATTTCTATAATATTTATTCTTTATAGGTTATGAAGGAAGTTATATTACTAAGAAAATGCCCAAAGTCCTCAGACAGCTAATGGAGTTTAAATCTAGCACTTTGCTATTATCTTAAATACTCTGTCAATTCAAATAAAAATTCCTTTATGTTTTGGTTAGAATCAGTTGCTGCCATTTCAGACTAACCTTCTAATAATTCTCCTTTCCTTTCTCATAGAAAATCTAGACAAAAAATTGGTTAAGTTTAGTGAAAGTATTTCTAAATTAGACTCACTGTATGCATTATGGCTTAACTGTGAGGAAATGTGTGTCTACGTGTAAATGCATATACAAAGGTAGACAAATGTACATTCACAATCCAAACTGAAAGCAAGACAGAGCAAATAAGAAAAAAATCAAAAAACTGAAAAAAGATAAAGATTTGTGCCACTTTCTGGAGTGGACTGATTAACTTAATCAATTTCCTTCACCACCTACCTCTTCCCCCTCCAAGTCCAAACCACACCATTCTGCCTAGCTGAACCAAGTGATATTCTCTATTGATTAAAAATGAAATGTGTGGCTCATCTGTGCACTCAATCAAGGCTCATTTTTCTTGAGAATGACCCAACATTTACTTCTGCATGAATCTGCCTAGCAGGCAGTTCCAGATATAGTTGTTAATACTGTGAATGTCTGCTGCCAGACATCTGGTTTACACCTATCTTCTTTATTGTAGTTACTCCATCTAATTGCATTATTTTGGTAAACAAAAGAAATTTAAAATGACATCTATCTGAATCAGTCCCAAACTAATTAGTTTACTTCCCTCCCCAAAAGATGTAAAAACATATGTTTCTGTTATTCTGCCCTGATACTGCATATCTGTTTATTATGGAATCAAGTTGTTTAATCTTTTCCATTTTCTGCTTTTAACTGATACTGCTACTTGCAATCTGATACAGAAATAATCTTAAAACATTTATGCTTGAAATTGTTATGTTTTAACTGCTAATTTTCAAACCCGATATCCTTTGATGTGAAAATATGAAGATGTGGAAATGACCCCCATTGAATCAGCCCAGCGTTTGCACTGGGAGGACTTCAGAGCAGGTAATGAAATCCATGAATAAATACCATTTCTGATAAAATTAACCTGTGGCATCAAATAACTACTCAAAATTTGTTTCCTCATCTGAAAGATTAAGAAGTTAGAGTAGGGCTTCCCTGGTGGTGCAGTGGTTGAGAGTCCGCCTGCTGATGCAGGGGACACGGGTTCCTGCCCCTGTCCGGGAGGATCCCAAATGCCGCGGAGCGGCTGGGCCCGTGAGCCATGGCCGCTGAGCCTGCGCGTCCGGAGCCTGTGCTCCGCAACGGGAGAGGCCACAACAGTGAGAGGCCCGCGTACCGCAAAAAATAAAGAAGTTAGAGTAGGTAACATCTCGATTCCCCAGAGTCAAGCATAGGACCCTGGCTTTTACGCCTTTTTTTGTGGGTCTTAAAAGAAAATGGAGCCAGAAAAAGGCAAAGAAAAGGAACAGTCAGAAAAGCTGGAGAAAAGCCAAACGAGATCACTGTCACAAGGCCAGAAAGAAAATAGTTGAGTAAAGAAAAAGTTTTTCAATAGTTCCAAGTGATAATGATAATAATCTTCACACATATAGTATTTTACAGCTTCCAAATATTTTTTCGTACATTAA
The DNA here is from genome assembly GCF_002837175.3 of Physeter macrocephalus. Taxonomy (NCBI): domain Eukaryota; kingdom Metazoa; phylum Chordata; class Mammalia; order Artiodactyla; family Physeteridae; genus Physeter; species Physeter macrocephalus. Next base: position 67,055,241 of record NC_041218.1, read on the forward strand.
AATTTGTTACCAATGACAATTCTGTGATGGAACAAAGGAACAGTCAGAAAAGCTGGAGAAAAGCCGAACGAGATCACTGTCACAAGGCCAGAAGAAAATAGTTGAGTAAAGAAAAAGGTTTTCAATAGTTCCAAGTGATAATGATAATAATCTTCACACATATAGTATTTTACAGCTTCCAAATATTTTTTCGTACATTAAAATTTGTTACCAATGACAATTCTGTGATGGAACCAGGACAGAGATTCATTTTCTCATTTTATGAATTAAAAAGCCAGGATTAAGGAAGATTAGGTCAAAGACATAAACATGAGTATAGGAAAATCTAAACCATAAAATGTTTTTACTCCACAGTCATGACTTGTTACAAGCATATCTTCTGATATGGATGGCCTGGGTTCAAATCTCAGACCACTAGGTGTTTACTGACCCTTTGACCACCCTGGGCCTCAGCATGCTCATCTGTAAAATACAGGTCCTGAATAAACTTAACAAAAAGACTTGACGATTAAAAAGTTGAATATACATGTAAAGCACAAAGACAACCACCTGGCATTCGATAAGTGTTAGGTGCATTACAGTCAATAAGAGGACCAGCAGACAGAAAATACAGCCACAACATCACTGCCTCAGTTTACCTTCCCTTTCTGGGGCTCTGGAGGAGTTGATAAGACAAAGAAAATGTGTCAAGGGAATCAATGAGCAACAGCCATGTGGCCACAAAAGGCAGCAGGATAACAAGGTCTAAGGCCCCACTCTCTGCCACAAATGCTGGGAGTGGTGAACCCTGCCCTGGACAATCTCCTCAAAGGATAGCCTATGAGTAGATAGCCAGAATGTTCTCATTTACAAGGAATTTACATCATTCTAATAAGGGCTTTGTTTCAAGACAGAGTTACAGAAAGTCATAACATGTGAATTTAATTCCAGTCTAGTGTAAACATGTAAGTTAATTACTTTTAATGTTGAAGACAGACTCATGTCTAGATGTTACTAACTCATGTAGTAACATCTGGTGGGCCTATTTGCTTTTTCAAATTAGGATAATTAGAACTGACAAAGTACCTTCATTCCAACTTCTCTTTCTCATCACCGCTTAGATTATTTGCCAGTTTATTTTTTGCTGTTGTTGTGGCAGGGATTTTTCTTTCATTTTACTCAACATCACTCAATTTGTTTTACACTAAACTATAGCAGTTGTCATCATTACCATGCCACTGTTCATAATATACATTTATATTACGTTGGAAAAAATCTTAATATGAAAGAAGTACATAGCATTTAAACGGTCAGTATTCATTCTCATTATATAGTATCTATGAAACTATACAAGTTGAAAGACAACTTTCTAAAAGAGTTTCAATAAAACATTCACTCTAGTGTTCCAAGCTCTTAGAACAGGTCCTTAACATACAGTAGGCACTCAATAAATATCTGTGCCGTGAAAGAATGAATAAACCAGACAATCATCTACGTGCAATTTTATATGGCTATGTATCAGTTAGAACATAATTATTTTGCCTTTATTTTAGAAGGTTTTTATTACCATTTTAATTTATGAAACTTTGTTACATTTATTCAAATGTATAATTATCTCCCTTGGATTGTGTGTCTCTTTCTTCCTGTGCATCCTAAAAAATCTTTCATTGCTAGGAAAAATGCCTGCACATATAAAACTCTCATCTCATGTTTTAAGTATAGAATTATGCATTCTCTAATTTTATAATGATTTTTTGACCAATCCTTTATAACTGATACAATATTCAGAACAGTTGAGTACCCATTCAAGCCCTTAAAATATTCACTTAATCTCTCTGCGCCTAAACCTCTTCATCTACACGATATTAATAATCATACACTTATTTTCCTTCGTTCAGAGGGTTGTCCTGTAGATCAAATTTCTTAATAAAAAGCTAAATAAAATGATTAAATTAGAATGCACCCTAATGTGTTTCAGAATTTTCTTTAGTTTAGTGAAAATGACAAAATATTTCAAATACTTTTTAAAAATCTATATTAGGACAAAATTTTTACTTTAATGTATTGGAAGATTTATGTGGCAAAAATATGACACTGTGGTTGAATAAAATAAAATAAAAATCAGAGAATCTACCTTTAAAATCCTATTTTTAAGGTCATCTGAAACTATAAGTACCAATTGCTAGGTTAGTAGGACAATTAATATTTTAACACATGGTCTAAATCAACCAATTCACATAATAATATTCTATAACATCTTTCAGTTTTTCCATCTTTGTCCAGAAGTGAGGTGAGGTTTTCATAAGAATAGTTGTGAACATGTCTGAAATAGTTACATGAAGATTTTACTGTTTTTAAACATCAATCTGAGCCCAGTGGCAAATATTTAAAAAGAAAGCTTCAGTCAGGCTGTATTATACCTAAAGCATATTTATCACATAATGGTAATAAAATTTCACAAGCTCAGTATCAATCACTTTGTGGGATTAAGCCTGAATACAAATTGAAACTCAGATCTTCCTATCTCCTAATTTCTCTTAAATATTTGTTCTTTGTATTGTCCTTGGATATGCTACTGTGGAAAATTTCCATAAACATTTTTTAATCTACAATGCATACTGGTTCCAAAAGGTCTAGCATATAGTATCCATTTAAAAATCATAAAAATGAATATAATTAAAAGCTAAGTTGAGACAGCAGTTTCCATTATATCCAAAGTATATCACAGAGTCTCATTCAAGGAGTATAGATTTCACCAAGTATAAATGCACAAAGAGTTATAAACGTTAGTTTTTCAGCAATAATTTTATTGAGATTATTCAAAGTTAGAATTTACTCTGCCTGAGGCAACCTAACAACTGCAGTGTATAACAAACATTCTAATTTACAAAGCATTAATGAAGCAATTAGCAAAGAGATGAATGCAAATTGTAAGCTGTTATGGGGAAATGGGAAATTAAAAGAAGGAAAATTCAAGCCATTGAATACTTGATTATTTTCCCTACTCAGTACCTTTGAGGATAACCTGGCTTACCCATTAAAAAATGAGTGTCTGTCAAAATCGTTGTATGTAAGATGCTTTCCTGTTTTAAACATGAACACCAGATGGTAGAACTCACTGCAGACCTTTACCTCCAGAGTACAGTCAATTCTTATACAAAAGACTTCAGCATTTGCAGATTATCTTTTATTCAAGGACCCCAAAGGGTGTTTCAGGAAAAAAATAAGGGGGGGGGTGGAATTTATTCCTCCTTGGTGTCTTTCAGTCCCACACAGTAGGTAAACAGTCACATTAACTATGTATGAGATTAGAAATTAGAGAATACATTAAAAGATATTCTCAAATCACAAAGAATCAATACACTGATTTCCCTTGGCTCCCTACCTATTGTTCAAACCAGAAGTTTCACTGAAATTTTTGGTTGGGTTTATTCTCACTGGCCTTTAATATTAGCTAGGAACAAAATTCATTTCATTCTACAATGAAACCTACTGTACAAATATATAATGATTTAAAGTGACTAAATTAAGCAAGTTGATTCTATTACAATGATATTGTTTATTCAATGCCTCTTTTTTTTTTTTTTTTTTTTTTTTTTTTTTTTTTGTGGTATGCGGGCCTCCCTCTGCTGTGGCCTCTCCCGTTGCGGAGCACAGGCTCCGGACGCGCAGGCCCAGCGGCCATGGCTCACGGGCCCAGCCGCTCCGCGGCATGTGGGATCCTCCCAGACCGGGGCGCGAACCCGGTTCCCCTGCATCGGCAGGCGGACGCGCAACCACTGCGCCACCAGGGAAGCCCGCCTCTTTTTTTTTTTAAATGATTAGAATAAAGATCAAACAAAACAAGCTATTTTGAATCCCAGTCTGTCAAGTATTGTGTAACTTTGGGAAAGTCCCTATTGTTTTACACTTAAATTTCCCTGTTTATAAAATGGGGAAATAAAAGAACCTGTCTTCTATACTTGTTTTGAGATTTAAATTAGTGAAAACTTGTAGAGAATTTAGCTAAGTGTCCAATCCGTGTAAGCACTCAAAACATATTAATTATCACAAATTAAATAATCTAAAAATGTGTAAAGCAAAATAGCTCCTATTCCCTGACACACTGAAAACCTTAATTCTTTGAGGAAATCGGTTCTCAGGTACCATCCTACGTCACTCTTTACACACGTACAAATATAAGCACACCTAATTTTCCTTTATTAACAAAAAAATTGATACATTACATTCTTAGTGCAGCAGATAATTAATGCAGCCAATAATTTATAAATAAGACACAATTTTTGAAGTACTTATGTCCCTTATTACGTTTTTCTTAAAGAACGCAAAAGACAAAGGAATGAAACATGTTCTTGGCTACTCTAGTAAAAAAAGAAAGATCCTTAAAAGCAAAGTCCAAACCACATTGTGAAGTATATAAAGGTAAATACAACATTTTAGGAGAACACAATCTGGAATAACTGTCTTGGGAAGTTTGAAGGAAACAGTTATTTAATTTGTCTTAACTTTTAAGAAAAACAAACAAACAAATGCTAAATGTCATGCAGAGAAAAAGACATTAAGTCAGCTAAGCATTCTGGAGATAATTTAACCCTAAACTGTCATTCATCATATAAGGAAAAGAGGAGGCAAACTTTCTAGTAGACCATTCAAATTATTAGTAATGATGCAACTCAACATTTTTACAACACTAAATTTGAATAAAAATAAAGAAATTCTTGGCTTCTGCATCTAGTAACGGTAGATTAACGGTAATGGTAATTTATTAACAGATCATAGGCATTACAGATAAAGTTATCAGATACAAGCTTTAAAATAGCTATGATTACTATTTTCATATAGTTTAAGAATGATATTGGAAATTTAGGCAGAGAACTGTAAAAAAATATTAACTAAAAAACTGAGTAAGAGCGAAGAACTTCTGAAAGGGTGAAGGGAGTGCCTCGAAAACAAAAACTCTTATCCACAGGACCAACAAATGCACTGACAAAAAATGTCAAGGTTTTCTGAACTCTGGAAATTAACCAATGTTTTGGAACAATCCTAAGAATGTTTATTCAAGAAAAGTGGCTCAGTCTTCTTAAGATCAGCAAGCTTTGCGGTGTTTTTACTTGCCCATCACTTTCTTCCCTGTTCTTTGGTAGCCTTGAAAACCAACAGCCTTGCAACTACAGCAGCTGTGAAAATCAGCAAACACGCAACCACAGGAGGGGCACAATAGGTTTGGAGCTCTGCAAATGCCGCATTCTCAATTGTCACTATTTGACCTGACAGCTCCCTGAAAAACCCCATTCTCAGGGCTTGTCTTTATTTGGCCTAATGTAGACTTCACTCTGGGTGAGTACCCCAATCCCTAGGGTATTTGTGAAAAACAAAAGGAGGCAATTATTTAACACTGCAGCTGACTCACTTTGAGGGCTGGGGAGTGTGGTATCAACTGAGGCTAAAAGGACTCTGGCCAAAAAATAAGGCTTTGAAAATCTAACATGTTCTTGGAAATCCAGAAGGCCATGAACATGTTCTGGGTACGGCCATGAACATACCTGAGAAGTCCTTAATCTCTCATCTCTGGTCGACCTTCAGGATCTATGCAAGCAGGAAGTGAATGCTGTAACAGATTTATAAATTCCCTGATGAAGGGTTGAAGGAATGCTCAACACAAACATAGAACTTCTTGGTAAAGTATGGAGAACTTTGGCTCAAGGCACTTAAAATTTCTGCCTAATCATTAGTTGACCACTAAATTAATCTAGCAGAGACTTCAGTAGCTACATGTAAAAAAGGATACACACTTGAAGAATTAGTCCAGGACCATCACTAAGCAAACAGCAGCAGCAGCAACCACCACAAAAAGCAAAAACAAAAGACCACGGGGGAGTGAGACACAGAGAGATAGGAATGTATGGCACACAGACAGGATAAAAAGTAGGCAAGAGAAATTGTTCCTGAGGAAGTCCTGATGTTGGATTTACTAGATAGCTGTTGTAAGAATGTTAAAGAACTAAAATAAACCGTGTCTAAAAAATTAAAGTACGAGAACAGTGTCCCACCAAATAGAGACTATCAATAACAAAAAACTTAATTAAAACAGCCAAACAGAAATGAAGTTGTAAAGTACAGTAACTGGAAAAAAAATTCCTTAGCGGAGCTTAGTAGTAGATTTGAATGGCACAAAGACTCAATGAACTTGGATTGAAGATAGGTCAACTTATACTGTCTGATGAATAGAAAAGAAAAAAAATGAAGATAAACGAAGAGAGCCTCAGAGAGATAATGGGAATCTCAGAAAGGGAAAATGCATATATTTTTAAAGGCCTCAAGTCCCACAAATTTGGTGAAAAACATTAATCTACACACCCAAGAACTCAACAAATTCAAGTAGGATAAGCTCAAAGAGATCCATGCCTTGAAACATCATTGTCAAACTGTTGAAAGTCAAAGGCATATAAAGAATCGTGAATGTAGTGAAAAGCAACTCATCACATAAAAGGGATCCTCAATAAAATTAAAAGCTGACTTCTCAACAAAAACCATGGAGGCTAGAAGGCAGTGTGATAACATACTCAAAGTGCTAAAAGAAAAAGACTGTCAACCAAAAATGCTATATCCTTCAAAATTATCCTTTAAAAGCAAAGGAGATATCTCCAGATAAACAAAAACTGAAAGAATTCATCACTAACATATTTGCCCTACAAGAAACACTAAAGAGAATCCCTCAACCTAAAATGAAAGGACTAAGGAGTAACTGAAATCCACACAATAAATAAAGAGCATTGGTAAGAGAAACTCCGTAAATAAACGTAAAAAAAGTATAAGTGTATATTTGTAATTATTTTCTTCTATCTGATTTAAAAGACAACTGCATAAATAATTATAAAACTGTTGATAGCTTATAATGAAAAACAATATAATTTGATGGCAAAACTAGCACAAAGGAGGGGGAAGGGGGGCTTCCCTGGTGGCACAGTGGTTGAGAGTCCACCTGCCAATGCAGGGGACATGGGTTCATGCCTCGGTCCGGGAGGATCCCACATGCCGCAGAGCAGCTGGGCCCGCGAGCCATAGCCACTGAGCCTGTGCGTCCGGAGCCTGTGCTCCGCAACGGGAGAGGCCACAACAGTGAGAGGCCCGCGTACGGCAAAAAAAATAAAAAGGAAGGGGAAGGAATGAAGCTCTCTCGGAGAAGGGTGTTAAATAGTTTAAAGATTACTGTGGTATTAATCTGAACTAGATTATTCTAAAATAAGATGTTAATTACCCTGGGACAACCACTAAGATAATAACTAAAGAAATAGAGAAAACAACAAGAAAATTTAAAAGAAATACTACGAAATATCTATTTGGCACAAAAAGGCAGTAATGAAAACATAGAAAAAACATAAGACGTAGAAAAAACAAATTGCAAAATGGCAGACATAAATCCTATGTACCAGTAATTAAATATAAATGATCTAAATACTCCAATCAAAATCAGACCATCTGAATGGTTAACAAGGGACTTCCCTGGTGGTCCAGTAGTTAAGAATCCAATACAGGGGACATGGGTTCAATCCCTGCTTGGGGAACTAAGATCCCACTTGCTGTGGGGCAATTAAGCCCACATGCCACAATTAGAGAGTCCACACAGCCAAAAATAAAAATAAACAAATATTTAAGAAAAAATTAAGCAAACAAAAAGATCCAATTATATGCTGTCTACAAGACATACTGCAGATTCAGAAATACAAATGGATTGAAAGTAAAAGTATGAGAAAGGTATTATGCAAAGAGAAAGCAAAGAAGAGCTGGAATGGCTACAGTATATTCAAAGTGACTTCAAGACAAAAATTGTTAGTAGGAGCAAAGTCAATCCATAAGAAAGACATAACAGAGACAACCATATGCACTTAACAAGAGTCTCAAAATACATGAAAAAATGACAGCACTGAAAGGAGAAACAGACAATTCTATAAGAACAGTTGGAAATTTCAATACCTAATTTTCAATACTAGACAGAACAACCAGGTAGGATATCAACAAGGAAATAGGTAGAACACCTGAACAACACTACAAACCAACTAGTGGTAACAGACATTTATACAATACTCCATCCAAAACTAGCAGAACACAGAAAGAACCATGCCACACCATTTTTTTAAAAAGCCTCAATAAACTTTAAAGGATTTAAGTCACATAAAGTGTATGAACTGAATTTTGTCCTCTTAAATTCATATGTTGAAGCCCTAACCCCCAATGCCTCAGAATGTGACTGTGTTTGGAGCTAAGGCTTTTAAAGAGGTGCTTAAATTAAAATAAGGTCACTGCAGTGGACACTAATCCAATCTGACTGGTGTCCTTAAAGAAGAGATTAAAACAAAAAGGGAGATACTAGGGGCATGCATATACAGAGGGATAACTATCTGAAAGCCAAAGAGAGAGGCCTCAGAGGAAACCAACACTACTGGCACCTTTATCTTGGGCGTCCAGCCTCCAGAACTGTGAGAACATAAATTTCTGTTGTTTAAGCCACCCAATTTGTGGCATTTTATTATGACAACACCAGCAACTAATACACAAAGTAAGATCTGATTACAATGGAATTAAATTAGAAATTAATATGAAAAAGAATACAGGAAATCCACAAATATGTGTAAATTAAACAATATATTCCTAAATAACCAATGAGTCAAAGAAAAAATCAAAAGGGAAATTAGAAAATACTTCGAAATGAATGAAAATGAAAACACAACATACCACTACTTATAGGATGCAGCCAAAGCAGTGCTTACAGGGAAACTTTTAGTTGTAAACGTCTATATTAAAAAAGAAATATCCGGGCTTCCCTGGTGGCGCAGTGGTTGCGCGTCCGCCTGCCGATGCAGGGGAACCGGGTTCGCGCCCCAGTCCGGGAGGATCCCACATGCCGCGGAGCGGCTGGGCACGTGAGCCATGGTCGCTGAGCCTGTGCGTCCGGAGCCTGTGCTCCTCAATGGGAGAGGCCACAACAGAGGGAGGCCCGCATACCACAAAAAAAAAAAAAAAAAAAAAAAAGAAATATCCCAAATAAATTCCCTTAGGAAACTAGAAAACATGAGAAAATTAAACTCAGTACAAGTGGAAGAAAGGAAATAATAATAATGATCAAAGTGGAAATAACTGAAGACTAGAGAACAGAGAAAAACAAAAACAAAAGTTAGTTCTCTGAAAAAGATTAACAAAATTTCATTTACCACAGCATCAAAAAGAATTTTAAAAAGAAGGAATAAACTTAACCCCTCTTCTCTTCAGATACAATTCAGCCTACTTTATCAAAACTACTTAATTCCACTCAAGGAATCTGTCCAACTGAAGGCACACATAATGACTTCTACTATAATATATAACTATCCACCCAATACTCTATGCTCCACGAGGATACTACATTTTATATGGGCATCAGGCTTATAATTATGTACCACATTCTCACTTGTTTTGGGTATCTGGAGTAATTATTAGGGATTTCCAGATACTGAAAACTACCATCCCATCAGTGAGTCTCACCCTCCTTCAAAATGATACCCAGAACTCTCCAAAATAAAATAAACACAAGTATTTTTAAAAATTCAGAAGAGAACTGTTGAATGCCTTTTAATGCATACTCTCCAAACTACAACTTTCATATGGAGATTAAAACTAGAGAAGATGGTTCGAAACTTATCTCTAACCTCAGCACAAAGTAATAAATAACCACGTCTGCTCTGAAAGCCTGAAAAACCAGTCTAAATACATTTATTAGAGTTGTCATTGACAACTGTATAGCACTTAATTTCCTTATAGTAAACCAGAGGGTAGTTTATGCTATAGTGAATACTTCCTGTTACACCTATATTAAATACTACAGGACAAATAGAACAGTCTGTTCCTAAGTTAAATTTAAACAAAGCTACATTACTACCTAAAGCAGAACCAACTGAATTCTGGAACACAGTATCATTTCCTGGGTTTCACAGTCTAGGTACTTGACTTCAAAACCTACTTAAAGGACTAGAAGTCATTTTGTTTCTACTAATACCCTATATGATAGTTGGCCAATATGTCCTGTCCAAAATCTTAAATACTTCTGTGCAGCCACCATAGTTTCAAATTATTCATCAACCCATTCTACAAACAAAAAAAATTTTTTAAAGATTAACCATAGTGTAATTACAGACTATGTTCAATATACACTCTTCTAAGAGCATTTTAACAGCAAACTGTCTAGACCAAGCCCTCTGCTTCCTCAGAGTCTCCTTTCAAATCACCTCCAACCAAAGCCCAAATCCTGTAATAGGTTCTTCTTTCTAAAACACCCCACTGTCCCCTGTGGTGTGTATTCTCCATTCTTGCCACAAGGAATAAGCTTAATTTACTTAATTACAGGTAGGATCCTGGTGATCTCTGGCTGTAGGGCACTGATAAGTTCAATACACACATAGGTGCAGGGAGTATGGAGTTGGCTTAGCCTGGATTCCAACCCTGGGTTGCCACTTACTGGCAACTCGCCTTGGGCCAATTCATTACCAATCACAAAGCCTCAGTTTTCCCATATGCAAGATGGGAACATTCATATGTGAACATTCTAACTCAGAGGACCTGGTGTGAAGAACTAAGATGAGGCCAAATAATAAACGCTGGCTGTTCAAAAACAGGACAAGCAGAAAATTATCCCCAAAAGAAATGGATGGGTTTAAGTATAATTAGACAAAACTTAAGAGGATGAATTAACTGAAGGATACGTCAGATGAAAATATCTAGAATGAAAGAGACAAAAAGATATAAAAAAAATAAAGAGAGGGTTAGAAACACAGGGGATTATAGTGATAAGGTATAACTTATGTATAACTGGAGCCCCAGAATGAGAGGAAAGAGAGGGGAGAGAGAGGGTATAAAGAAAAACTTTATGATATAATGGCTTAGAACTTTTCAAAATGTATTATAGCCATCAAGACATAGATTTATGTACACTCCCCCAAAATAAAATAAATCTATGCTGGTGAACATATTAAATTATTAAATGCCAAAAGAGAGAAACCTTAAAAGTAACCAGGAAGACTACACATTACATTTCAATGAGAAGCAACCAATCGAACAATTAAGTTCTCAAACAGAATAGAAACCAAAAGACAGTAAAGTAATTAAAATGATGAAAAACTAACTCAAACTTGGAAATGCAGAAGAACATATAACGAAAAACAGGTGGATAAATATACTTGAGGGTTGGCTGTATACAGCAAGAACAGGAATGTTTTGTTTGAATGTAAAATCTGTATTGAATTAAATTCACAATGGCTTTTATTATGTTGGGAAGGGGTAAATGGAGTTCTTAGGCGCTTGCTTTGCACAAAAATTTTAATAGTGACAATATTTGATTTGATAAGTCGAGTGCTTATTTTCATACGAAGGGAATCTGCTAAATAAATAGTAAAAAGTACATAACTGCTAAGTGGATAGATGGAGGAAACACCAGTAAGATAAGCAAAAATAATATAGAATAAGTAGGATGTATATAAAGCACTTATATAAGTAGAAAGATGGCTGATTAAAACCAAAACAAATCATTACTTACATTAAATGTAAGAGCACTAAATGCTCCAATCAATAGAAAAAGATTTTTAGGCTGTATTAAAAAGCAAAACAAGAATAATTCTTGGTCATTACAAGAAAAGTGTAGAGATGAAGAAGCCTCTTTCATAGCGGTAAAAGGGTCAGTGCACAACAAACACCTAGTAATTCTCAACTTGTGTTCCCCAAATGTTATATCCACAATATTTACAAAACAAATACTGAGAGAAATACAAGGAAAAATGAACAGATCCACAATTATAGAAGATTTTTAACACACCTCTCTCAGGCACTGATAAAACTAGAAGACAGAAAATAATAACTATACAGAAGATTAAATTATACTTGTAGCAATCTTGGTCTAGTTGAAAATGTATATATAAACACATGCACATATATACATATATGTAACAAACGTACAGCAACTGAAAAATAAATACACCTTATTTTCAAGGCATATAGAACGTTTATAGATATTCACCACATGTTAACAAGACTCAATGAATTTCAATATATTGAAATCATACAGAATCTCATCCATCCCTGCTCACACAGGAGTAAAAGCAGACATCGATAACAAAAGGAATATCATGTTTAGCATATATTTGGAAATTAAGAAATATACTTGTAAATAAACCACTGATCAAAACAGAAACTGTAAAAGAAAAAATGTAAATACACATTTTCAAAATATAAATGAAAAATATATGTATATATATTTTTAAATGCTTAAAAGGAAATATATACCTTTTAGATGAATATAAAAGAAAAGAAAAACTTTTATATATGGGGAGGGGGAAGGGTAAGCTGTGACAAAGTGAGAGAGTGGCATGGACATATATACACTACCAGACGTAAAACAGATAGCTAGTGGGAGCAGCCGCATAGCACAGGGAGATAAGCTGGGTACTTTGTGACCACCTAGAGCAGTGGGATAGGGAAGGTGGGAGGGAGGGAGACGCAAGAGGGAAGAGATATGGGAACATATGTATATGTATAACTGATTCACTTTGTTATAAAGCAGAAACTAACACACCATTGTAAAGCAATTGTACTCCAATAAAGACGTAAAAAATAATAATAATAAAGAAAAGAAAAACTATCTGAAAATCAGTGAGCCTCAATATTGCATGCAAAACTTGAAAGCAAAATTTAAATTGAACCTAAAAGTTGACAGAAGAAAATAATGTTGAGACCAGGAGAAAACAAACAAACAAAAAAAGTATGAAAAGATTAACAAAGCCAAAAGTTACTTCTTTGAAAAACCTAATAAAATTGATTAACACAGGCTAGACTTATCAAGGAAAATAAAAGGAAATACAGTATAAATAGTGTCAGACATGAAAACCAGTTACCGTTACAGACTGTATTAACATCAAAATGATTTCAAAAGGTATGACAATTTTATTTCAATACATTTCTAAAAACATACACAAAAATAAAGGACCAAGGATACCCAAGGAAACTGTCAAACAAATGGCATCTGTTGCCTGTCACCAGAAGTCTGAATACTTCTTCCTACTGCCATCTTGGGATTGGAGTCGACAAGCAACACACAGTGGATAGAACAAGCACTGGATGGAATGCCTTGCTCACCAGAGATGAGATTGAGAAAGATTATGCTCAGTAGAGGATGTTGGTCCCCTCCAAGTCCAGCAGATCCCTCCTAGAAGCCAACGCAAGGCCACTGGCCTACACACACCCCTCCTGGTGCTGCAGAATCAAGGTCCCTGTCCCCTCCTTGCAAGTAACAGACACAGTAGTGGTGTTGACCAGGCACCATATGACACACATGCTTAAGCAGATCAAAGGAGTACACATAGAGTCAGAAACAGGAAAAGATATTCCCACACAAAACAATAAGCCCAGTACAAACAATGAAGGCTCCTTACCTCCTGGATAAGCCCAAAGCCTATTCTTAAGTGGCCAAGAAGGGTTGAAAGACTGCATGCCCAAGGTGAGGCTATCAAAAAACAATATTGATGCAAAGATAGACAAATGGACCAAAGCAAAAATAGATATGAGAAACAAATCCATACATATAGATACTAGATTTATGACAAAGATGGAACCTCAGAGCAGGAGGTAAAGGGCAGTCTTCAAAAACTGGTGGTGAACCAATTGTATATACACATGGAGAAAACATGAAACTCTACATCATTCACAGAAAAATCTTTTCCATTTGGACTGTAAATCTCAATGTGGAAAGCAAAGCCATTAATCGTCATGGTTTCAGAACTGGGAAAACTTAAAAGGGGTGGGGGGGGTCAGTTTCTTTACTGACAATAAAGAAACAAATTGATCATTTGGACTAGAATGACATCAAAGAAGTCTGTTCATCAAAAGACACTGTTGACAATGAAAAAGTTAAGAAGAGTAAGAAAGATATTTGGATATGTACAACATGAAGAACCAATAAAGTGTTCAATGAGGGAAGGACCCGAAAGGTAAAACAGACTAAATATTTGAAAGGCCCTTCACTTAATACCAACAGACTATATGCCTAAGTTTTCTACTTATCGATAAGTAGGAACATGAAAGTTAAAACCACAATGAAATACAACTACAAGCCCATCAACAAGGTGGCTGAGTTTGAATCACTGAAATGTCAAGATTTTAAATAAATCCACAAAAACAGTATCTATTTGCCTAAAGTGTAGAGAATCACTAATTTACTTGCTGTCAATGTAAGAACACATGGTGCACTGTGATAGTGATCACACACCTTAACATCAGGGAAATTAAAACAGGATTGTAGGGGAGGAAAGCAGTGGTGCACTAGATGTGCAAGTCTTTTCCCTTCTTTGCTGTTTCGACTGAATGTCTGTATCCCACTTTCCCCCCAGATTCATATGTTGAAGCCTCAACCCGCGATGTGATGGTATTAGGTGGTGGGGCCTTTGGGATATAAATAGGTCTTGATCAGTTCATGAGGGCAGGACCCTCATGATGGAATTACTGCCCTTATAAGAAGAAGAGAGATCAAAGTGCTCTCTCTGTGAGGACAGAGCAAGAAGGTAGCTAGCTGTCCACAAACCAGGAAGCAAGCCCTCACCAGGCAGAGAATCTGCCAACACCTTGATCTTGGACCTCCAAGTCTCTGAAATCATACAAATAAAAATCAGTTGTTTAAGCCACCCAGTCAATAGTATTTTCTTAAAGCAGCCCAAGCTGGCTAAGATACTTTCAGTGAAATCATGTTGGTAAGGTGAAATTGGACACACTGGGAGTGTTTACACTATGGAAGTTGACAAACACTACCCATCAGGGCTCCTGGTTGTCAAATACTTACCAGAGGACCACTGCAGGATTGTAACCCTGCCCTCCATAGCCTTACAGAAATAGGAAAGCTGATTCAATTTGAGGTTAGAAGCTCTCACATCTAGTATGTGAGCCAAACTTTGCCATTAGATGGAGAGGCCTTCAGAGTACTGAGTATTTAATAAGCACTGGAAATTCCCCTCGCCTAGCATAATAGGTCAATCTGGTACAAATTTAAATTTTGATGTGGCATGTTTGATACACCAAAATCATCTACTTCAAAATTTCTAGTTTTTTTAAATTATGAGAGTTAAATGAGAGTTAAATAACTTCATTGTTCACGTCCAAAAATATAATCTTCCAAATCAGACAAATGTGAACTGCCATGAAAGAGACAAAATTCTTGTTAAGCATTCACGATGGTGAATTACACGTTTTCGTCTTGTTCAAAGTTGTTCCTCAGATAAACTGGATTATAGCTGATTTGGGGGAAAAAATGGCTGATGAACAGATTATGTTATTTCCCTTGTTTCTAATTATACTGCAAATAAAGCATACACCTTTTAATAGTAGCATGCCAGAAATATACATTTATTTTATTGAAGAAATGGGAATGACCGGATCACTCATTTTCTGCCTATTCACCCCACTGGAATGGTTTCAGTTTATTTTACTCTATTAACAACATTTTTTTCTTAGATCATATTTTTCCTCTTACATGTAAAGTAATAAATACTACTTATCAGTACTGTTAATGTGAAATTATTAACCTACCTTTTATGTTTGCTTTTAGTTAGAACAAGACCAAATTTTTTGTTTAATCTAATTATCTTAGAGAATTCAAAAGCTATTTGATAGAAAAACAGTAATTCCAGGTCCTGTGTTTGTAACTCAACTACTTAACACATGCTATGGAGGAAAAAAAATCAAATTTAATATGCAGTTTGTCTTGGTTAGATAGGTATTCTCAATTTCAAAATTTTTTTTTCTCCCAACTTTGTGAGTAATAGGCTATTTATACACTTAAAAGAACACAAGAAGCAAATGAAAACGAGTTTTCTGGGACATTTTAGGAACTGATCATTTTCATAACACTAACACATAGTAAGATGTGCTTCCAGTTTTCTGTTTGAAATCTACCTAAAATGTCTTACGTAAAAATACTGAGTATAAATAATATTCAGTTTGTCACACTGATATGAGAGCTATTTTTTAAAGGTTTGCTTTCCTTTTTGATTTACAATTGGCTCTTAGGATAAAAAGCACCAGGTATACACAATCACAGGAAACAACCACCACTAAAACAGACATATTTATAGGACATGCAGCATCCTAATAAAATTATTCTGTCCTGTGGCAAAATTAAGTTTTCTCTTTTTAAAACCCCAATCAAGGGCTTCCCTGGTCGTGCAATGGTTAAGAATCTGCCTGCCAATGCAGGGGACATGAGTTTGAGCCCTGGTCCAGGAAGATCCCACATGCCGCAGAGCAACTAAGCCGGTGAGCCACAACTACTGAGCCCGCGCTCTAGAGCCCACATGCCACAACTACTGAAGCCCATGCGCCTAGAGCCTGCAGTCCACAACAAGAGGAGCCACCACAAGGAAAAGCCCGCGTACTGCAATGAAGAGTAGTCCCTGCTCCCCCCAACTAGAGAAAGCCTACGCACAGCAACGAAAACCCAATGCAGCCAAAAATAAAACATAAAAAAAAAAAAAAACACCAATCAACTATGTATAACCCAGGGTCTTTTATGATACCCACTTAAAACTAACGGTCTACAATTGCAGTGCTATTTCTACATCGACAATGCCATACCACTCACTCCATATGGCCATATGGAGTTGTAACACAAATGTTTAGTCTTTATCTTTCAGACACTGAAAACTAACTATCACAGACACATTTAGTTTTCTCCTTTTATTGTGACATCATCTCAAAATTTTCAACTGAGTTGTTTTGTGCTGGAATAACATCTACTTAGTGAACGGTTTTAAGAAAAAAGAAAATATCAAGAGGGAATTTAAATTTCTTAAAACTTTACTTTATCCAAGGGAATTCCTAACAAAAAGAATTTCGTGGAAGCAGTCTACTATATTGTAATGACAACAGCATAATAATTGGGCTATGGTTTGCAATTCATTCAAGATTCAGTCACAGTTTATTACAAATACATTATAATATTAATGAGATTAAATTGTTTTTCTATTTTGATATTCTCAAACTCTCAAAAACATAAACCACCATATCACTAACACTGTTTCAAAAGAAAACTGTGGTTTGCATAGGACAATACAAGTGCCTGAGAGAGAAATGGTCAACATAACTCTTCAGTGAAAAAGGAAAATGGATCTTAGCAAAAGGTAATATACCATGTAGCCAATGAAGATAAGTTTTAGGGTCCCTCATTTCCATCACCCTTTTAAGATCCTGATTATAATATTCGTGATCTTGCATATACTTTTTCTTAGAGATGGTCTTGAAATTGTTTTACCCTCAGGCCCTATGACATCTAGGACCACACCATTTTAAGCTAATTCATTAGGTAATTTTCAGAAAACATAAAACAATCAGACATCTATATTTAACTACAGACTAACATATTTTTCAAATTCCTTTCATAACAATGAAAAAGAAAACCTTAAATATCAGTCATTTGCAACATTTTCATCACCAAGAAGCACTTGGATTATATTTTCCTTCATGACTTTGCTGTTCAGTAGATTTTATATAACAAATGGATTTTACAGAAAAAAAATGAGATTAGGGTTAAAATAACTGATTCAAATCATTTTCCTACTTTACACAGCCTGTGTAATTTGTGACAAGTTGTTATTTCCTCACTTTTTTTCTATTTTTAATGTAAGTCTACATGATCATGCTAACATATACATTAACATATAAAGGCAATTTTTATCATAAAAATAAGATCATATTATACCCATTTATCACAAATATATTTTTTTACTTAAAAAGATGTCAGGCACAACCCTCCAGGCTGAAAAATCATTCACTTTTTGTATAAATGAATACCAAGAATTTACTACAAATTATTTGGCCATTCTCCCATGATGAAAAAGATGAATAATGCTGCCATAAACATCTCTATATAGACAAAGAAATAAAGAGACAGATAAAGATTTATGTACAGCACAGAAAATACAACTATTGTGATCTTCCATCATAAATATGTGTCCCCTGATGATCCTAATTGTTGTTTTAGTTGTCACATCTCCGTAAGTGTTCAATATTTTGTGTCCATCTATTCTATTGTTTTAACAACTCATGTTTGAGGTCTTGGTCCATTTAATTCATGCTCATATGGGGTTATATTTCTAGGTTTGGGTTTCTGGTTATTCATAGCTGTTTACAGAGTCAGTTTATTGCCTTATGGTGTTTGAGATTTGCTATCTTGTGTTTGCATGACTGCCATGTTATTCCTTCTGACCTTAGCCCTGATTGTGCAGATCTTTCCGCACCTTTCATCTTCACTAATAGAGTGTGAATGGTCGACTGATTTCCTTTTTACTACATCTAAAGCAAGAATGCTTCCCCACTAATAGGTGGTTTCAGATTGGAGAACTTTATTTTTCCGTGGTTTGAGAGACTGAGTAGTGAGAGGCTGAGGACAGAGGAAAATGACAAGTGCAGTGCAAATCTTTGTAAGATATCTGCACTCAGTTCTCTAGAAGTTTTTATGAATGTCCTGTACTAGGACATACCTGAGGTGGTTACCCATTCTCATGGGAAAAACCTCCACAACTCAGATGGTTCCTCTCAAACTCAGGCTGTGGCCCTGGAGCCTGCTCAGTTTTTGACTTCAGAGTCCATTTGTTTTCAAATCTCCCAGTCAAGGGGGAAGTGGGAGAGGAGAGAGGAGGGGATTTCAAGACTGAGACTATTTCATTATTATAAGATAACTTCCAACCCTGTTTCTCATCCTTCTCCAGTCCTATATGTATGTTAATTGTGCTTTTTAGCTGCAAGAATGAAAATCTATGCCAGCCACTTAGAAAAAAAGACAATATAGTAAAAGGATAATAGTATCTTTCATAAGATCCAAGATGTACCTGAACAAAATCATGCTTCAGAGAAAATAAAAAGAACAAGATTAGCTCTGCAAAAGTTTGGAGATCTTCAGTGCTGCTACTGTCACTGTTAGACAGCTGGTCTACTGTTAGACAGCTGGTCTAAGTCTTATCCTTAAGCCTCTTGTTCCCAAATTTCAAATTCCCAAGAAACCCTTACAACTGACCAACCTTCAGTTTGGCACCCAGGCTTGAACTAATCATTGTGGCTAAGGAATTGGGTCATACAATACTGGCAAAGCTACTATCCAGGACTGTTACACAATTCTGTGCCCCACTGCAATATGAAAATGTGGGTTCCCCTGTTCAAAAACTAAGAAATTTTAAAAGAGCTACAGAAGGGTATTAAAATAGGGGTGGAGCCCTGTGTAACTGTACAGGTCACAACACCCATAAAGCCACGCCCAGAAATCATGGAATCTGCATAGGTGTGTTAGGGGTGGGGTAGTAGCTGCCAGAAGAAGCTACTAAACAGCAGAGAAAAGGGAAAGGCGGAAAAATCCAGTATACTGCATATGTCATGCCATTATTTTGAAAGGAGGCCGGGGGTATGTAACCTTATTGTAGCCTATATTGTTTCTGACATCCAGGGTCTACAGCATCCTCAAAAATGTTGTTAGGTTTAGACTTCTCCTTCCATACCATTCTTTCCAATGCATTATTATATTTTAGAACCTAGTACAGTGCTTTTTATTTATTTTCAAAAATTTATCTCCAAATAGTTGCAGGCTAACATATACATAAAAGAAATTAATTGAAAAATAAAAAACTTTTTCATTAATCCAGTTTTTATTATTAAGATTCAAAACACATTCCAACAATATAATCATAATAAACACAGATTAAGAGAAGAATTTAAGAAAAGTTATTAATATATATTGAAAATGTATATATGGGTGATTAATGTAGAAAATCATAATAACTCTTGCAACTTTTCTTTTTGTTTGGATATTGTAACTTCATAAGATAAGAGAGACCTTCAAGATGGCGGAAGAGTAAGACATGGAGATCACCTTCCTCGTCACAAATACATCAGAAATACATCTACATGTGGAACAACTCCTACAGAACACCTACTGAATGCTGGCAGAAGACCTCAGACCTCCCAAAAGGCAAGAAACTCCCCACGTACTTGGGTAGGGCAAAACAAAAAACAGAGACAAAAGAATAGGGATGGGACCTGCACCTCGGGAAGTGAGCTGTGAAGGAGGAAAAGTTTCCACACACTACGAAGCCCCTTCACTGGTGGAGATGGGGTGGGCGGCGGGGGGGAAGCTTTGGAGCCACAGAGGAGAGCACAGCAACAGGGGTGCAGAGGGCAAAGTGGAGAGATTCCCGCACAGAGGATTGGTGCCGACCAGCACTCACTAGCCCGAGAGGCTTGTCTGCTCACCCGCTGGGACAGGCGGGGGCCAGGAGCTGAGGCTCGGGCTTCGGATGTCAGATCCCAGGGAGAGGACTGGGGTTGGCTGCGTGAACACAGCCTGAAGGGGGCTAGTGCGCCACGGCTAGCTGGGAGGGAGTCCGGGAAAAAGTGTGGAGATGCCGAAGAGGCAAGAGACCATTGTTTCGGGGTGTGCGAGGACAGGGGATTCAGAGCACCACCTAAACAAGCTCTAGAGATGGGCCCAAGCTGCGGCTATCAGCGCAACACCAGAGACGGGCATGAAACACTAAGGCTGCCGCTGCAGCCACCAAGAAGCCTGTGTGCAAGCACAGGTCACTCTCCACACCGCCCCTCCCGGGAGCCTGTGCAGCCCGCCACTGCCAGGGTCCCGTGATCCAGGGACAACTTCCCTGGGAGGACACACGGCATGCCTCAGGCTGGAGCAACGTCACGCTGGCCTCTGCCGCCGCAGGCTCGCCCTGTATTCCAAACCCCTCCCTCCCCACGGCCTGAGTGAGCCAGAGCCCCCTAATCAGCTGCTCCTTTAACCCCGTCCTCGCTGAGCAAAGAAGAGACGCCCTCAGGCGACCTACACGCAGAAGCAGGATCAAATCTAAGGCTGAACACTGGGAGCTGTGCAAACAAAGAAGAGAAAGGGAAAGTTCTCCCAGCAGACTCAGGAGCAGTGGATTGTATCTCCACAATCAACTTGTTGTACCCTGCATCTCTGGAATACCTGAATAGACAACGAATCATCATAAAACTGAGGCGGTGGACTTTGTGAGCAACTGTAGACTTGGGGTTTGCTTTCTGCATCCAATTTGTTTCTGGTTTTATGTTTATCTTAGCTTAGCTTAGGATTTAGAATTTATTATCATTGGTAGATTTGTTTATTGATTTGGTTGCTCTCTTCCTTTTTTTTATATACAGATATAATTTTTTTTCCTTTTTCTCTTTTTGTGAGTGTGAATGTGTACACTTCTTTTTGTGATTTTGTCTGTATAGCTTTACTTTTACCATTTGTCTCGGGATTCGGTCTTACCTTTTTTTTTTAATAAAGTTTTTAGCGCTTGTTATCATTAGTGGATTTGTTTTTTGGTTTGGTTGCTCTCTTCTTTCTTTTTTTATTATTTTTAAATTTCTTTTTAATTTTTAATAATTTATTTTTCATTTCAATAACTTTGTTTTTTGTTGTTGTTCTCTTTTTCTCCCTTTTCTTCTGAGCCATGGGGCTGACAGGGTCTTGGTGCTCTGGCCGGGTGTCAGGCCTGAGCCTCTGAGGTGGGAGAGCCAAGTTAAGGACACTCGTCCACCAGAGACCTTCAGGATCCACTTAATATCAAATGGCGAAAGCTTTCCCAGAGATCTCCATCTCAATGTTAACACCTAGCTCCACTCAAAGACCAGCAAGCTACAGTGCTGAACACCCTATGCCAAACAACTAACAAGACAGGAACACAACCCCACCCATTAGCAGAGAGGCTGCCAAAAACCATAATAAGATCACAGACACCCCAAAACACACCACTGGACACAGTCCTGCCCACCAGAAAGACAAGATCCAGCCTCATTCACGAGAACACAGGCACCAGTCCTCTCCAGCAGGAAGCCTACACAACTCACTGAACCAACCTTACCCACTGGGTGCAGACACCAAAAACAACAGGAACTATGAACCTGCAGCCTGCAAAAAAGGAGACCCCAAACACAGTAAGTTAAGCAAAATGAGAAGACAGAGAAAAACACAGCAGATGAGCAAGGAAAATACCCACCAGACCAAACAAATGAATAGGAAAAAGGCAGTCTACCCAAAAAAGAATTCATGGTAATGACAGTAAAGATGATCCAAGGTATCAGAAACAGAATGGAGAAAATACAAGAAAGATTTAACAAGGACCTAGAAGAACCAAAGAGCAAACAAACAATAATGAACAACACAATAAATGAAATTTAAAATTCTCTAGAAGGAATCAATAGCAGAATAACTGAGGCAGAAGAATGGGCAAGTGACCTGGAAGATAAAATAGTGGAAATAACTACCACAGAGCAGAATAAAGACAAAAGAATGAAAAGAATTGAGGACAGTCTTAGAGACCTCTGGGACAACATTAAATGCACCAACATTTGAATTATAGGGGTCCCAGAAGAAGAAGAGAAAAAGAAAGGGACTGAGAAAATATGTGAAGAGATCATAGTTGAAAACTTCCCTAATATGAGAAAGGAAGTAGTCAATCAAGTCCAGGAAGTACAGAGAGTCCCATATAGGATAAATCCAAGGAGAAACATGCCAAGACACATAATAATAAAACTATCAAAAATTAAATACAAAGACAAAATATTAAAAGCAGCAAGGGAAAAACAACAAATAACATACAAGGGAATCCCCATGAGATTAACAGCTGATCTTTCAGCGGAAACTCTGCAAGCCAGAGGCAAGTGGCAAGACATATTTAAAGTGATGAAAGGGAAAAAACTACAACCAAGATTATGCTACCCAGCAAGGATCTCATTCAGATTCGACGGACAAATTAAAACCTTTACAGACAAGCAAAAGGTAACAGAATTCAGCACCACCAAACCAGCTTTACAACAAATGCTAAAGGAACTTCTCTAGGCAGGAAACACAAGAGAAGGAAAATAACAAACACAAAAACAATTAAGAAACTGGTAGTAAGAACATACATATTGATAATTACCTCAAATGTAAATGGATTAAATGCTCCAACCAAAAGACAGAGACTGGCTGAATGGATACAAAAACAAGACCTGTATATACGCTGTCTACAAGAGTCCCACTTCAGACCTAGGGACACATACAGACACAAAGTGAGGGAATGGAAAAAGATATTCCATGCAAATGGAAATCAAATGAAAGCTGCAGTAGTAATTCTCATATCAGACAAAATAGACTTTAAAACGAAGTGTATTCCAAGAGACAAAGAAGTACACTACATAACGATCAAGGGATCAATCAAAAAAGAAGATATAACAATTGTAGATATTTATGCACCCAATATAGGAGCACCTCAATACATAAGACAAATGCTAGCATCCATAAAAGGGGCAATTGACAGTAACACAATCATAGTAGGGGACATTAATACCCCACTTTCACCAATGGACAGATCATCCAAAATGAAAGTAAATAAGGAAACACAAGCTTTAAATGATACATTAAACAAGATGGACTTAATTGATATTTGTACAACATTCCATCCAAAACCAACAGAATACACTTTTCTTTTCAAGTACTCATGGAACATTCTCTAGGATAGATCATATCTTGGGTCACAAATGAAGCCTTGGTAAATTTAAGAATATTGAAATCGTATCAAGTATCTTTTCCAATCACAATGCTACTGAGACTAGATATCAATTACAGGAAAAAATCTGTACAAATACATGGAGCTAAATAATACACTAGGAAATAACCAAGAGATCACTGAAGAAATCAAAGAGGAAATCAAAAAATACCTAGAAACGAATGACAATGAAAATACAACGAGCCAAAACCTATGGGATGCAGCAAAAGCAGTTCTAAGAGGGGAGTTTATAGCAATACAAGCCTACCTCAAGAAACAAGGAACATCTACAATAAACAACCTAACCTTACACCTAAAGCAATTAGAGAAAGAAAAACAAAAATAACCCAAAGTTAGCAGAAGCAAGGAAATCATAAAGATCAGATCAGAAATAAATGAAAAGAAATGAAGGAAATAAAAGCAAAGATCAATTAAACTAAATTAAAAGCTGGTTCTTTGACAAGATAAACAAAATTGATAAGCCATTAGCCAGACTCATCAAGAAAAAAAGGGAGAAGACTCAAATCAATAGAATTAGAAATGAAAAAGGAGAAGTAACGACTGACAGCAATAGAAAATATAAACAGACCAATCACAAGCACTGAAATTGAAACTGGGATTAAAAACCTTCCAACAAACAAAAGCTCAGGACCAGATGGCTTCACAAGTGAATTCTACCAAACATTTAGAGAAGAACTAGCACCTATCCTTCTCAAACTCTTCCTAAATATAGCGGAGGGAGGAACACTCCCTAACTCATTCTACGAGGCCACCATCACACAAATCAGACAAACATGTCACACAGAAAGAAAACTACAGGCCAGTATCACTGAATATCAATGCAAAAATCCTCAACAAAATACTAGCAAACAGAATCCAACAGCACGTGAAAAGGATCATACACCATGATCAAGAGGGGTTTATCCCAGGAATGCAAGGATTCTTCAATAGACGCAAATCAATCAATGTGATAAAACATATTAACAAATTGAAGGAGAAAAACCATATGATC
>NC_041218.1:67080041-67095824 GCF_002837175.3 Physeter macrocephalus
ATTTGCTAAAGTTGCAGGATACAAAATTAATGCACAGAAATCTCTTGCATTCCTATACACTAATGATGAAAAATCTGAAAGAGAAATTAAGGAAACACTCCCATTTACTGTTGCAACACAAAGAATAAAATACCTAGGAATAAACCTACCTAAGGAGACAAAAGACCTATATGCATAAAATTATAAGACACTATGAAAGAAATTAAAGATGATACAAACAGATGGAGAGATATACCATGTTCTTGGACTGGAAGAATCAACATTGTGAAAATGACTATACCACCCAAAGCAATCTACAGTTTCAATGCAATCCCTATCAAACTACCACTGGCATTTTTCACAGAAGTAGAACAAAAAATTTCACAATTTGTATGGAAACACAAAAGCCCCCAAACAGCCAAAGCAATCTTGAGAAAGAAAAACAGAGCTAGAGGAATCAGGCTCCTGGACTTCAGGCTATACTACAAAGCTACAGTAATCAAGACAGTATGGTACCAGCACAAAAACAGACATATAGACCAATGGAACAGGAGAGAAAGCCCAGAGATAAACCCACGCACATATGGTCACCTTATCTTTGCTAAAGGAGGCAAGAATATATAGTGGAGAAATGGCAGCCTCTTCAATAAGTGGGGCTGGGAAAACTGGACAGCTACATGTGAAAAATGAAATTAGAACACTCCCTAACACCATACCCAAAAATTAACTCAAAACGGATTAAAGACCTAAATGTAAGGCCAGACACTATCAAACTCTTAGAGGAAAACACAGGCAGAACACTCTATAGGACATAAAACACAGCAAGATCCTTTTTGACCCTCCTCCTAGAGAAATGGAAATAAAAATAAACAAATGGGATCTAATGAAACTTAAAAGCTTATGCGCAGCAAAGTAAACCATCAACAGTACCAAAAGACAGCCCTCAAAATGGGAGAAAATATTTGCAAATGAAGCAATTGACAAAGGATTAATCTGCAAAATTTACAAGCAGCTCATGCAGCTCAATATCAAAAAAAAACAAACAACCCAAACCAAAAATGGGCAGAAGACCTAAATAGACATTTCTCCAAACAAGATATACAGACTGCCAACAAACACACGAAAGGATGCTCAACATCACTAATCATTAGAGAAATGCAAATCAAAAATACAATGAGGTGTCACCTCACACTGGTCAGAATGGCCATCATCAAAATATCTCCAGACAATAAATGCTGGAGAGGGTGTGGAGAAAAGGGAACCCTCCTGCACTGTTGGTGGGAATGTAAATTGATACAGCCACTATGGAGAACAGTATGGAGGTTCCTTAAAAAACTAAAAATAGAACTACCATACAACCCAGCAATTCCACTACTGAGCATATACCCGGAGAAAACCAGAATTCAAAAAGAGACATGGACCACAATGTTCTTTGCAGCTCTATTTACAATAGCACAGACCTGGAAGCAACCTAAGTGTCCATAGACAGATGAATGGATAAAGAAGATGTGGCACATATATACAATGGAATATTACTCAGCCATAAAAAGAAATGAAATTGAGTTATTTGTAGCGAGGCGATGGACTTAGAGTCTGTCATACAGAGTGAAGTAAGTCAGAACGAGAAAAACAAATACCGTATGCTAACACATATATATGGAATCTAAAAAAAAGAAGAAAAAATGGTTCTGAAGAACCTTGGGGCAGGACAGGAATAAAGACACAGATGTAGAGAATGGACTTGAGGACATGGGGAGGGTAATAGTAAGCTGGGACGAAGTGAGAGAGTGGCATGGATATATATACACTACCAGATGTAAAATAGATAGCTAGTGGGAACCAGCCGCATAGCACAGGGAGATCAGCTTGGTGCTCTGTGACCACCTAGAGGGGTGGGATAGGGAGGGTGGGAGGCAGACACAAGAGGGAGGAGATATGGGTATATATGTATATGTATAGCTAATTCACTGTGCTATAAAGCAGAAACTAACACACCATTGTAAAGCAATTATACGCTAACAAAGGTTTTAAAAAAATTCATCAGTAGCTCATTTCAACAATTTAGCCTGTATTTTAATTAAATTTACATCTTTAAATAAAAGTCTTGAGTGAATTCCAAATTTTGTACATTACTGGGTTGTATTTGTCAATAATCTTAAAATATTACATGCTATAATGTGATTGGAACACAATTTGTGTCTTCTGTGACTCAACACTCAAGTTCAACAATGCCCTGTTCAACAAGCCCGTCACTGACCACATGTTTAGATGTCATGACAATGTCAAACTGCCATAAAAATTTCTGAACACTATCAATGCCTACACCTATTTCACTGTTAACAGGTAAGAGTCCACGGATCATGCTTTTTTAGTGTACCTTCCCAGTATGCAGCACCCATGCAACAAAAATCTTTTGTGAGATTTTTTTTCATGGTATTGAAATACAAGCTTTAGTATATTAAAAATAACCTGTACATCAGAGTTACTAATGCTCTAATTCTCAAATGTGCTGGAACAGGAAAAATAACCATTTGTAAATTTAATTCTCTAAGAGAAACTCTTGTCTTAAGTTCTTCTCACTTGTTCTGTAAATGCTTGGGCACTTTAATTAGTAGATCTGGCTCTCAGTAACAGTTCCATACTTGGGTTCATTTACTAGCTAGGGTAAGTAAGCCAATAGCAAAGGAGCGAAATAATAATGCAGAATGTTGAGTAAAGTATTCTAAAGCAATACCTGGAGATAGAGAAAAGCCATTGTAAAACTCTAGCAATTAAGCTTTTTAAGAGAATGGCAGGTCCCTGGGTAGCAGATGTAATTTTAAGTGTTCATCCTTCTTTTATAGTTTGCTCCAATTCTGATAAATATTAGATGTCCCTGTGGTTAATAATAATGTCTGCAATTTTAACATTTTATAATCCTCAAAAACCCAGTAGACCACCTGACCACACTGAACTCAATCCTTTTTTACTTCTTGGTTCTTTGGAGCCAGAACCCATGTTTCTATACTTAATAACCATCACTGTCACAGTTTTCTTCTGATACCTCTGATTTTCTTAAAGTTATAAATGTGAAGTAGAACATGGGAGGAATGTTTGGAAGGAACAAAAGTGTTTCTAAACAGAGAAATTAAATGGTGTATCCACATAGATGTATTCATCTATGCTAAGTCCCTCAGGAACACCTCAGTCCATCACATTGCCCTGAGGGACCTCCAGGAAAGAAAGAAAAATCCCAGGCTTCAGTGGATTGCTGGTAATGTCAGCTGCCCCAGCTACAGTAACACAAATGAAGAACATCCTCAACCAATTATAGTACCAACACAAAACGTACAGTGGATATTAATGTAGAGAGAATACAAAACCTGGTGGTAGTGATGCATACTTTGGGGCCCAAATGATTAACTTCATAGTAATTGATATGGTGTTATATTATCTTCAAAACAGCAATTAATAAAATAAAAACCTCTAACTGAGAGCATATTGTAACTCTCAAGAAATTCTTTAAGAGTTCTGATGCTGAGAATGTATAATTTGATGTTCCCTTGACTCATGGTATTGATATACAAGCTTTAGTATATTAAAAATAACCTGTGCATCAGAATTACTAATGCTCTGATTCTCAAATGTGCTGGAACAGGAAAAATAAACCCTTTGTAATGTAATTCTCTAAGAGAAACCATTGTTCTAAGTTCTTTTCACTTGGTCTATTGATACCTGTAAATGCATGGGCAACGTAATTACCAGGATCTTGCTCTCAGTATCAGTTCCATACTTGGGTTCATTTGCATGTTTTTTCTGTCTTTTTCTACCTGTGCTAGCTTAACCTACTTGAGCAAGAAAATCTCTTTAACTGTTTTTTAAGTTATGATAAGTATTTAGTATTGTGAATTAGATTTTTTTTTCTGGTTTTAAAAGAAAATATGAATATATTATGGGAAATGTGGAAAACAAAAAATATCCACATAAAAAATAAATCAAATAATTTAACCTCTCAGAAATAATGACTGTCTGCATTTTAGTACACATTCTTAAATGTAGTTGAAATAAATATCAAATTTCCTGTTTTAATCTCCAGTTCCAACTTCTACTTCCCTTTCCAATAGAAGCAGATTGCAACATAATTTTGGAACTGTACGTAATACTAAGCATCTTGCTAGGTATTTATATATTCTTTATAAACATAAATTTCCCCCCCAAATTACAAATCTCCCCTCACACATTCTTGTAACTTAAAAACGATAAACTTGACAGGATATATCCAGGTATGTATCTCTTTTTATTGATTTTATCTCTTTACTAACTTACTGGAATGTGGTAGACTCTGTTGAGCTAAATAATTAGCATTCAAATTCCCCCCTCCAATGTCATATGTTATTGCTTCTATTCTGTTTCCCTCTTCAGGAACTCTATGTCCTGCATACCTATTCTTAGATTTCTCAGTTTTCCATGTGTTGTTTTACTTTTCATTCTGGAAGGACTCTTCATTCTTAACATTATTGATCATCAACATTACTAATTAAATTATAGCCTTTTCCCATTTATTTTCACACATGCCTCAGCTTATCCATTTCTTTGAGATGTTTTGATTGTTGTTTTGAATTTCAGAAACAGATAACTGAATGGCTCATACTCTTTATGTCATGTCATTAGTTGGTATGAGGCCCTTCATATTTATTCCCTTAAATTTCCAATTCTAGTTCTCATTTCCATCTTACCATCTACATAAGCGGTCACTTTACCATTTATTATGTGTATTTTGACAAGTATTTATCTTTAAAAATATATATAATGTTATTTGGTGCATGTTAGCATTTTTTAATTTATAAAAAACGGGATGGCACTGCAAGTGGTTTTTTTCCTCCTCCATTCAAGACTGAGTTTTAAAAATCAATTCATAAAACCAGGATGCATCTAGTCCTTTACAATTGCCTTCTGCACAGTTATTTCTAGCACTTCTTACCTATTCTCTTAGTGATGGATACCTATTTTGTCTAACTGTTCCTAACAGCACAAACAGTGTTGTAAATATATTTATACAAGCTCCCTCGTGGGTCTATTGAGAAGTTCTCTGCCCTCTAAACACTAAGAATACAACTGCTGGGTTATGGGATTTTGGCATGCTTAATTTCACAAAATGCTGTCAAATTACCTTCCAGGGAGCCTATGTTAGTTAATATATCAGTCAGAAGTACATAAGAACTTGTAGGTCCCCTATTTCCTAAAGAGTCTAATAATTCGATTCTAATATTTAAGAATCTATTCCATATATATATATGCATATATATAACAGAGTTACTTTAATTTGCAATTCTTTCATTACTGATGAGCTTGAATTCACCCATCTTCATACATTTGTTAGCCATTTTCTATCTATGTACTACCTATTTATATAACTTGCCCATTTTTCTTCTGGGTTTCCTGTTTCTTCTTGCTAATGTAAATTAGTCCCCTCAGTACTTTTGGACATTTATCCATGTCTTACTTAGTATGGGCTACAATAACAAAACACCACAGACTGGGTGTCTGAAACAATCGCTATTTCTCACAGTCCTGGAGGCTGGGAAGTCTAAGATCAGAGTGCCAGCTTGACCGAATTCTGGTGAAGGCCTTCTCCCTGAGTCTTCACATACTGGAGACAGTGCCTCTGGTTTCTCTTCCTCTTCTTATGAGGACACTAATCCCATCATGAGGGCCCCACCTTCATGACCTAATCTAAACCTAATTACCTTTCAAATGCCATCACATTGGGAATTAGAATTTCAACATATAATTTTTGGGGAACATTCATTTTATAACAATCTCTTATTGGTTTGGATACTGCAGATACCTTCTCCCAATTTAACTTTTGTGTGCTGGAACAAAACCATGACTTTGATGCAATCAAATGTACTGGTATTTTTTCTCATTACAGTTTGTGCTTCTATAATCTTAGTAGGAAGTCCTTCCCCATTGCAAAGTCACAAAGACAATCTTCTATACTTTTTAACACTTTTGGTCTCATTTTGTTATTTCTCAGAGCTCAATTCAGGAATAGTTTGCTATTTCTTGGGTTCCTTTCAAAACAAGTAATTTCTGGTGCATCATCAGAACACTGACAAGTGAAACAGAGTGTGAAATTTCAGACACATGTTCCTTGATAGAGCCTTCTGATGGGATTAGACTGTGTACACCTTTGATATGTTGACAAGGTAATTTTGCCTTAGTAACTTTTAAAGGCTCGTATTATCCAGGCAGGATTTTAATGTTCTGAGGTAGGTTTTTAACGGCATGACCGGTCACATGGTGTTCTGAACTTGGTGAGTGACTAGAGCTTATGGTGGCTTTGTCTATAGCTGATTTCTATTTCTACAGGTTCCCCTCAGTCCTTGGCAAAGACACCTGGGTGGCTTCATCAAACACCAGTGAGCCAATCCTCAGCCGTTAGCAAGCGGATACAGCTCCAGAATGGGCGCTACTGCAGCTTCCCTTAGAGCTTTTCCTCAGCAGAGGGGTCTCAGGTGAAGATTCTGTTGTAAGAAAAGTCTTTATAGGTCTGTGTGACATTTCAGAGGGCAGGAAAGTATACATTATTACACTTTTTTTCTCAGCCAGATCTACAAGTGGAAACTTTAAAAAGTAATATGGTAGCTGAATTCTATGTTTTACTGAAAAGGCTTTAGTTCAGGACCTAATATCTAACTTGGTAACTTGAAATAAATGTCTTAGATACAAGAAAACTACAATGTTTATTATGAAACTTAGTGATCATTTGGAGGACAGAAAAAATTGACCCTGGAGGCTAAAAAGAGGGAGATGCAGGAAAACCCAACAAACACTTTCAGTTAAAATGCAGTCTTGGGATAACCTGCAAGAATACTGCCTGCCTGCTGAGCCTACAGCTCTGGGGAAGAGGTGAGAAAAAACGTGAAATGGCAATGGTGTTGGCTTGTCCTTTCAGTCTTAGCAAGGTAATACAAAAAAGAGAATTTCAGGTAAGAACCAACGAGGTTGAAGGCAGAAATGAAAGGTAACAAATAGAATACAGAAAGTGGTACCTTCACAGGGTTTAATAGGACAACTGCTGCTGCTTTTTAAAAATAAAAAATAAAACTGGGGCTTCCCTGCTGGTGCAGTGGTTGAGAGTCCGCCTGCCGATGCAGGGGACGCGGGTTCGTGCCCCGGTCTGGGAGGATCCCACATGCCGTGGAGCAGCTAGGCCCCTGAGCCATGGCCACTGAGCCTACGCATCCGGAGCCTGTGCTCCGCAACGGGAGAAGCCGCAACAGTGAGAGGCCCTCGTACCACAAAAAAAATTAAAATTAAAATTAAAAAAAAATAAAAAAATAAAACTGAAAAAAGCTTTTACTAGCAAAGCGACTATAGGTTCTAATTTTAAAAGAGAGACTTGGGGTAGGGGGTAAGCTGGTTCCATTTTCCTGCCTCTATATGCTCCCAAGACAAACTGGCTCAGAAGATACCCTGAAGTCACTCACCACACCCTCTGCCCCAGCAGGGACTGGGGTGGCCATGCAGCAGTCTCCTATAGTGGTAATGGAAGGCATAAAATTCCTTCCTTTTTCATGTGCGAGAGAAAATATATCACAGTTAATAACCTCCCTCCCTAGTATATTCCTAGACAATGTGAGGGTAACAGCTTGGCCACCTTCCACTCTTGGCTGCTATCTTCTATCAGGATCCAACAACTCTCCCTGTAGGTTTCTCAGAGTTTTCATATTTTCTGTGATGCATCAACTCCTCATGAACTTCTCTGGCTTCTTTAGGACTGGGCTGGGGAAGGGAACAGCATTGTTAGTGTACCTTCTTGACAAGCTTGTCCAGGAATGCCAGTCTTTTTTGTCTTTTTATGTCTTTTGGTTTCAAAGAGAAGAGGCTTTTGTCTACTTGAATACTATTAAGAGAAAAAAATTTCTAAAATTTCTCCTAACTCCTATGGAGAATAATTTTTCAAAGTATGTCCTTCTTCTGAACTTTCAAGCTGACTGTGAAGTTACCCTATAATTGAAGTTTCCTATTTATTCTTCATCAAATGAGGAGAGATCTATCAATGCCCAGTCATTACTAGTAAGTAGGGTGTGTGAATTGCCCTTCAGCCTACTTTGTTTTCACTTCAAATAACTGCATCCACTTTCCTGGACCAAATCTCAGTGTCAGGATGTCTCTGTCAGCTTCAGATGGGACTCTCACAAGCTTACTTGACTACCTCTTTGCTTTTTAACAACATATGGGATATATGAAAACCCAAACTTTGTAGTATGAACTGCTACTGGTTTTCCTCTCTCTACTCCTACCTTACCTACAAATATGGTAGAGCAGTATAAGATTTACCCCATTCCCTGCCTGCTAGCAACTGTTTTCTGTAACTTTAATTACAAATGAGTAAAAAGATGGTATGGAGACAGGGGTAGAATGTCCAGAGCAGCATTTTGGCTGTTAAAGAAAAAAAAAAAAAAAAGCACCAATGAAGTAGAGAGATGGTTGTCTATCATTCCTTTCAAACAAAATTTTCATTTCTGAACTGGGGGATAGAGGATGGAGAAATGTCTGTATGACATTCCTTTATACCTTTATATCATGTTTCCAGAAGCACGAGTAGACTTAAATTCAGTTAAAAAGCCTTTCAATTAGTGGAAATTTTTCTAGACTTAATAGCTATTTTTTTTATATCTTTTGACTTAAGTCTTTCAGTATGAAGCTTGAGAGGGCTAAGAAACGATTGACAGTCATGGGCCCATTTTAATTTCAATATCTAACATGTTATGCTTTATTCATTCTTCTCCAGCTAGACTGCTTTGAAATTTGTGGTTGAAACTCCTTCAACCACAACCAAGGCAAAATAATGTGTATTCCCTAAAGCAATTAGTCTAGAGTTATGCATATTGTAGGCATCTACAAATTACGGGAACACATGAAAATTTATATCTAAATTATAAGAAAAAAACTGAACTAAAATGAATTCAGAGTATACTTGAAGTTACTGAGCTAGCTCTTGTCAGGCTCTTACAGATACTGCTGTTTTACTAGACCAAGTCAGTGTGGTTTATGAATTTTACACCGATTCTCTTGAGAGCAAGAGTGCCATTATTTTAATCAAATATTTATATAAGACCTCCTTGAGCAGCTTGGGGTCTAAATGAATGGTTGTCTATGATGATGAAATGAAAGTGACTTTGCTCCACCAGAAATGTATAACACACCAAGGTAAACACTAAAGGACAAAAATTTCAAGACGATGGAGGGAAAAAGTGTCAGTGGTAAACAAAATACAACACTCAAAGCTCCCATGTTGTGGTCTCAGAAAAGGTTTATTTCCTAAGAGTTTTTAACTCTGGGATAAAGATATAATTTTATATACTTTGAAGTGTTTGAAATATCCACAAAGACTTTATGTTACTGGAAAACACTTCTAGGACTCCGATCACCTGGTCATGGCCCTCAATTTCACAAAAACTCTTTAAATTTGCTCACTTTAAAAGTAGACTCAAGGTGCAAGAGCAAGGCAGGAACATGATAGCAAAGTGCAATCACAAAATAATTAAGTGTTCTTTATTGAATCTGAGAAAACTGCTACAAATGCAACTGAAATGTAGTAACCACTTCGTGGCTATCAAAGATTCAATGCTCAAACTGTCTCTGCTTCTCACAGCCATGCTCAGTTACATAAAATGGAAGGACCAATGACATATGTATACCAGTGTATAGATCTTACATTAGGCACAAAATGAAAGGCATGTCCATTCAAATAACTCTGAGTATAGTAGATAAAAGGGAGTGATAGGGTAAAGGAAGGGAATTAACACTGGTAAAAAGAACTTACTATAGTCAAAGCACTGTGCAAGGTGTTTCACTCTACATATTACTAATAATAATTCTGTAAGTTAAATTATTCTCATTTTAGAGATAACTATAAAAAGGTTCAAAGAGGTTAAGGAAATTGCTTAAGGTAACACATGTTGCCTAGAGCTGTCTGCCTTAGAGACCATACAATTTATTATAGAGGATGCATCAAATCTTGATGCAGAAGGGGAAGCAACTTGTTTACTCAATTAAAAGGCCAATCCCAGGGAGCCTTAAAAACTGAACAATAAAAACGTGGTATTGATCATAGAGAAAGGTGAAGACCAGCAATTTAGGGGAAAAAATACAATGAATCAGTATTTTAAAAAACAGAAATACTGTCAAACATTGAATTACCACAGAAAGACACCAGAGGGAAACAAGTCAGGAAGCTATTTTCATAATTAGACAGAATGTAATAAGGATTAGAATGAGAACAGGGAAGAATACCATGTTTATGATAAAGCAAAGCCTATAAAAATGTGTTCTTTCTTTACCTGCAGAACCATTTTCATCGCCCCACTTTTTTTTTATAGGAAAACAGACATTCCACTCAATGGACTCTGGAAGAACTAAAGCTCAAGTCTTTATCTCCCCTTCCCACCACTGATGCTAGTAAGAAAAGCAGCTGAAGAGGAGTGAGTCTCGACCACTGGGGATATACAACTTTCTATCAGAGTAACTGAAAGACTGCACCCATGATTACTTTCTTAGATCAGAAGTCAGTGTTGGGAGGGAGTTTAAAAACAACCAACATAGGAATTCCCTCTGCCAAACCTCTGAGAGATGCTCAGGCAGCCTATTTGAGCACTTCCAGCTATGCTTCTCATGCTGAGGTGGGGCAACTCTCACTGTTGGAACGATCTCTCACAGTTAATGCTCAAAATAAATGGCAAGAAAAAAAAGGGAAGGTCACACCAACCAAATACACTGTTCGGACTTTGGATCTAAATTGGAACAAACCAACTGTGAAGAGACATTCTTGAGATGACTGGGGAAAACTATGGATTTAATAAAAGAAACTATTTTACTGTTACATATAGGTATGGGATTATATTTCCAAAAGTCCTCTGATAGAGATATATACTGAGGTGTCAATATTTCTGGGTACAAAAAATATAATGTCTGAGGTTTTCTTTACAATATTCAAACACATATACACAAAGGTATTGGAAGAGATTATACCCTTCCTCCATTTTCTAGACGCTTGAAAATTTCTAGAGGTAAAGAAAAAGTGACAGAAACAATAGTGTGTGTGTGTGTGTGTGTGTGTGTGTGTGTGTGTGTACACACACACACCCACAAAAGCTAAAGGAAAAGCAATATGAAAACACTATTTCAAAAACACTGGCCTGGGAGATCTCAATATTGCCGGTGGTAATGGGGAAATAGAAAAGCAAAGAGAGCTAAGATTGCAAGACCTGCTGTTCACAGATGAATCTTACTGATGCTGATGGATGCAAACTGTGTTTTTAAGTGTTTTAGTGCTGTATGTGTTGGTCTAAATTTGCAAGGAAGTGCTTCAAGATATTCACGATGACTATCTCTATGTCCTGGAATTCAAATTGGCTTTTAATTTCACTTTTATATGTCTCTGTATTTTATCACATTTCAACAACATGCATATTTTTACTTCACAATCACAGGAGACATAGAACAAAGGTACAGTATATAAAAATGCATTAAGGGTTAATTTTTTAAAACTGTAACTTCTAACTTTGCCGTATTTTCCTTACTTGGCTACAGAGCACTCATTTTGAAATAAATGGCCAACAATAAATGACCAATTATTTTTTCAATAAAAAAATAATCTCTATGAAGTAACAGATACAATGGAAGAGACAAAGGTCAGGAAAGAACTCCCAACTGCACCTTTCATGCAATCATATTTACTACCTGATCAGTGAACATTTCTAGTGATACTTTATAAATGCCTGCTGGTATTCAGTTTAGATGCAGAGATAAAGTATGCCTTGGCAGTGAAGCTAGTTATTTTATCCATCATAGGGAAATACAATAAGCTACTCTGTATATAAACCAAAAAAGTGCTGAGTCTTCCAAACTATCATTTAGAAGGAATTCCCTTGAAAGCGTTGTTTACAAGCATGTAAAACTAACTATAGGCTTTTGCCTCCAATTAAATATTCTCTTGGAGCTCTGCTCTAACTTGACTTTAACACTTCTCATTCATTTTCTCTTTCCACTCAATGTCCGGCCGGATTGAACACTCTGAAACCTGCAGAGTGCTGTTTTTTCCCCAGAGTGGGAGGGTGCATAATACTTTTCCTTCTCCCCGATGACAATGTTTTTGCAGCTGCTTTTCTTGGCTATTTTGTCACTCCTAAGCTTTTTCTTCTCCATTAACTAAAAAGTAAATATTTTTTTTTGTTTTCAATTTTCATTTACTATATTTTACTTTTTTGTTAAAGAAACTGACCTTGTCTTGTCAAAGAGCTATATCCCTAATACCTAACACGACATCGAGTACGTATTAGAGGTTCCATAAATTCTGAGTAATTAAATAAATGCACACCGTCATGGGCTTATGTACTCACTACATAAAAACAGCGAATGCAGCACTCAGAGTTTAAAATATTCAGGAATCTCTGCTAAAACATACTTATCTAACTTCAGAAGCCATTATGATGTTTCTGAAGGCACAGAGATCTTGTTTCTTTATTAGTTTGCTAGACAAATTAAGCTACGGATGATTTCCACCTAATAACATAGAAACACTCAAGTTGATCAGAAGTAGAATGGGTACTCGTTTTGTATAGTAAAGCCTGCTGTCTTCTGTGTACAAATATGCTACTAATTCATAGTGAGAGAACTGTAAGACGTTTCTCTCAGCACAGCTGCCGGACTTGAGCTGATGTATCTTACTCTCCAGATCTCTCTACTGGTGAGGAGAGAGGAGGGAGTGAGGTGAGGGTGCAATCTGTAGTTACAGAACAGTCAAATCTACCTGACTACAGTGAATCTTAAATCAGTGATGCTGAGCTCGCCAGTAACATGTACCAACTATGCAACCATGCTTGCCCCAGGCTTTCATAATTTGAATACTGCTTTTGAGTACAAACTTCAAAAGCTATGCCAGCCTAACTGTTTTCTGTTTGAGACTGATAATGGCACTTGATACGTTGTGTTTCAGTTAGAATGTCCATATTTTTACACAGTAAAGAAAAAGGCACTCTGGGGCAGAAAGGAATTGCAAAACTGAAAATTCTTCCTGGAAGTAACTCAGGAAGAAGCCATGATATATATATATATTTTTTAACTTCTTCTTTGTTCCTCCTAGAATACTGTGAACCACAGAGCTGCAAGTGCTCGTATATTAAAGTAAAATAAAACATCTGATAATCAACAAAAATGTCTAAAGAATGGGAACAAGGCTTCCTCACTTTCTTAATATATGCTTTTGTCCCTCAGTGATAAGGCATGAATGCTTAAAGGGACTCTCCCGAGGCTACACGTAAAAAACCTGAAGACATCTTTGGAACAAAGCTCGAGGAAAGGTTCTTAAGGTTTCCATATACTTCCTCACGTGTTCCACCATTCCATTTTAAAATAACTCAACTCTTAATTTATCTTTTCTTGTCACTAACATGACACAGAGTAGAATTCTTATGGGGAACTGCAATGAGACAACTGCATATCACAGAGCATGAATTTATGCTATAGCAGAAGTATTCTAACACAAAGGTTCTTCTGTACCATCACACACAGGTCCGAATTCTTACAGTTATTAAGGAAAGTTGGTCTTATAACCAATCATTTTGCAGTCAATTGTGTTATGGTTTCTGGCCTGATGTTTTCCTCTGGGAGATCCAAAAGAAAAAAGTACAGTATCCTCCTTTGTATATAATTTTATAAATATAGTTGGTGGGAATGTAAATTGGTAAAGCCACTAGGGAAAACAGTATGGAGGTTCCTCAAAAAATTAAAAATAGAACTACCATATGATTGAGTAATTCCACACCTGGGTATGTATCTGAATAAAACGAAAACACTAATTTGAAAAGATACACACATCCCGATGTTCGTAGCGGCATTATTTACAATAGCCAAGATATGGAAGCAACCTAAGTTTCCATCAAAAGATGAATGGATAAAGAAGACGTGGTACACACAAACAACAGATTACTCAGCCATAA
Source organism: Physeter macrocephalus (assembly GCF_002837175.3). Lineage (NCBI taxonomy): Eukaryota > Metazoa > Chordata > Mammalia > Artiodactyla > Physeteridae > Physeter > Physeter macrocephalus. The sequence continues at coordinate 67,094,009 of NC_041218.1, forward strand.
AAAAGAAATTTTGTCATTGGCAACAACATGGATGGACCTGCAAGGTACTATGCTTAGTGAAATAAGTCAAAGAAATACTGTATGTTATCACTTTTTTGTTTTTTGTAGCTCTTTGTTTTAAACTTCTTATTTTACATTGGAGTACAGCTGATTAACAATGTTGTGTTAGTTTCTGGTGTACAAAAAAGTAGTTCAGTTATACATAGACATGTGTCTATTCTTTTTCAAATTCTTTTCCCATTTAGGTTGTTCAGAATACAAAGGTACAATCTCCCAAGACTGAACCCGGAAGAAACAGAAAATACGAACAGACCAATCACAAGTACTGAAATTGAAACTGTGATTAAAAAACTCCCCAAAAACAAAAGTCCAGGACCAGATGCCTTCATAGGTGAATTCTATCAGAGAAGAGCTAACACCTATCCTTCTGAAACTGTTCCAAAAAACTGCAGAGAAAGGAGAACTCCCAAACTCATTCTATGAGGTCACCATCACCCTGATACCAAAACCAGACAAAAACATCACAAAAAAGAAAATTATAGGACAATATCACTGATGAACATAGATGTATTTTATCACTTATATGTGGAATCCAAAAAAATAAAACAAATGAATGAATATATCAAAACAGAAATAGACTCAGAGATATAGAGAACAAACTAGTGGTTACCAGTGGGGAGAGGAAGGATGGGAGGGGCAAGATAGGGGTAGGGGATTAAGAGGTACAAACTACTATGTATAAAATAAACTACAAGAGTATATTGTACAGCACAGGGAATACAGTCAATATTTTACAGTAAATTAAATGGCATATCATTACTATGCTGTATACCTGAAACTAATATAATGAATCAACTATACTGTTTTAAAAATTTATAAATATAGTACTCTCACAGCTAAGTATGACTAATTTTTTAAATTCTCTAAGTGATGTCACATTCTAGGAATTGGCATTTCTAGACCCCAATAAATTTCAGGTGAAAAATTCTCCTTGATATGGAAAATTATAAAATAACTGCTTTCTTACATAACAAAAAGAATGCCAACTCCCTGCCCAGATTTATAGTCAGATATAGCTTATAAACATTATTCTTCCTGCAATTTTTCCAAATGAACGTAGCTAGTAGAATCACCATTTTAAAACCATGAAATTGGATTTTTACCAACTGAAATGCAAAAAATTTGTACATTTTAATCTAAGATGCTTTCTCTGACCTTCCAAATTAATACTAATAATTTGTTTTGAGGTAGAACACAGGAAATACTGAAATAAAACACTTTTTTTGAAAACAACAATGGCAATAGAAATTAAGTGTTCTTGCTCTCTCTCTCATTTTAGTTTGGGACACAATATTTTCCAGTATAATGTATATAGCTAACCAAGGTTTTAAATGCTAGATGCAGATTTCCAGGAAAAAAAAAAAACTTTTAAAAATGACCCAGCAATCCCACTACAGGGCATATACCCAAAGAAAACTGTAATTCAAAAAGACACATGCACCCCAATGTTCATTGCAGCACTATTTACAATAGCCAGGTCATGGAAGCAACCTAAATGCCGATCGACAGAGGAATGGATAAAGAAGATGTGGCACATATATACAACGGAATATTACTCAGCCATAAAAAGGAATGAAATTGGGTCATTTGTAGAGACGTGGATGGACCTAGAGACTGTCATACAGAGTGAAGTAAGTCAGAAAGAGAAAAACAAATATCATATATTAATGCATATATGTGGAATCTAGAAAAATGGTACAGATGAACTGGTTTGCAAGGCAGAAATAGACACACAGATGTAGAGAACAAACATACA
>NC_041218.1:67096386-67109299 GCF_002837175.3 Physeter macrocephalus
AGAGGGGGTTGGGGGGATGAGTCTGGAGATTGGGATTGACATATATATACACTAATATGTATAAAACAACTAATAAATAAATAAAATGGAATTCAGTATGTAACTCTACCACTGACTTCTCATCTAAATTTTTCATCAATTTAATTTTTTTTCTTGCTGGATTATTCACACACTTTGCATTAATATATACTAAAATAAAACAGTAAACTATCTTTCATTTTGTATGGAAGAATAAAATGACTCAAATATGCATTGATAAAGTATACTACATATCATTCTAAAAGACTTCTCATGGGTCACGATTAATAAAGGCAAGAACAACCTGAGTCAAACTTTCAACCAAGATTTGTAAGAAGATCCAAACAAGCTTTCTGCTTCAACCTTTTATTTTATTGAAACCAGACAGACTTAAGAGCTAGAAAATAAGCAGAAAGTATTCAGTTTGGCACACATAGGTCACAAAAAGACTCTTTATGAAGATACGGCCTATGGAGGATTTGTCTTCCTAAAATCAGGAAAAGGGACAACTAGAAAAGGTCTTTATTATAGACACACAATGAACATTAAGTAAATTGTTGGTTTCTTCTTCCTCCAGACTTCTTTTAAAAATACAGTAATATAAAAAAATCAACAATTATTCCTAGCATCTGTTCAAGTTTTACTATACACAATTGTATTAAAATCATGCATTCATAACGTGTCCAAAAAACATCCATTTACTCTCTTTTGTTTATTTCACCTTTATTTCTTTTCCTTTGTGTCTGTTGAAGAAGGATGCCCTCAGGCACTTAAACTATTCAATTAACTAATATTCAACCAACATAAACTAAAATGACATATTTGAAAAACAGTCTTAGCTACGCATTATATTCAAAATCATTCACCATCCCTAAGTTACTAGCAATTGTCTATTCTGTGCAAAAGTGAAAGTTACATACTGAGAAATAAGAGAAGCATTTGGGCAAATATGGCTTATTAAAAATACAGTTATTTCCAGTGTGCAAATACAAACTGCATTAAAGTCAGGCTTTAGTTTAGAAGATTGCTTACAGAGTTTTCAAAATATCTGTGTTTTAACTGTCAAAATTTTGCTGACAAAAGGGGAATGCATATTATTTTAAGTGTTGTGGAAAAAACCAAGAAGGATTCAAAGGTTGTAATAGTACTAATGAACAATTTAATTTAGAAGAAAAATGTGGGGGGGAGGAAGAGGAGGGAAATACAGCCGGAGGAGGATGGCTGAGGGCTTCTGAGGTCAGGGCCTGTCTTTGATATGCAGCCGCCTACTCAACAGTAATAACTGAGAAAAAAATGTATTCTCAGGAGTACGGTCTCTCCTCTAGATCTAACTAAAGTGTTTACATTTAAATGTTAAGGACTCAAGAAAACATTTATACAGAGAAATACATGAAACATTAAAATATATGAGGCATATATTTCAATTCAGTTGGTAGTCAGAATTTTAAAAACATGTCAACACAGAAATTGCCAGCAAAGTCATAATTAAACTATTAAATTATCAAATTAAGTTCCTTGTTTAGTTAAGACAGGGTCAGACAAACTAAAAGGAAACTCACACCAGAATAACGTGAAATTTTTAATGAGTGTTTTCAAGAAAGAGTACTTATGGTTCCTAAGACTACTGAGACTGACTCTAAAATCATTTACTTAAAAACATTTGAAGTGCATTTTAATGTAGTTAAATAAATATGTGAAAAGTTCATATTGAACATGATTTTCATAACATATAATCATTAATTTTAACTACAATCGAATATATTAAGGTCACATAATCTACATATCAAAACCTTGTGCCATATGTAAACATCATGTTATAGTTTATAGAATCGAGTTGACACCAAAAATAAAAACTGTTCAGATTTCTCTTATAATTTAAATAAAACATTCTCCTTAGTCTAAAATTATTCCCCAGAAAAAAATTTTTTAGTGGAAGACTGTAACATTTACCTAAACACAGTTCTCATTTTTGTTTTTTAGTAACTATATTTCTTAAAATAAAAAGGATTTTGGATTTTGAAAAAGTAGGTATATACAAAATAGTCATCTTAAGTGTTCAAGAATCTAGTCACATTTAACCAGCCATTTTATTAGGCAAAGTTTATCTAAGTGTAACTATATTGTTTAAGGCTGTATTAAGATTTCAAATCATTTAATCCACCAAAAGTACCAAATTAAGAAGGCCATGACTTGGATCTTTTAAAATATGACTAACTCCCATCCATCTAGAATATGAAAAAAAACAAAACACAGTAGCAAGGAGCTAAACCTCAAATGTATTCATAAAGTAATAATTCTTATTTATCAAAATGCACAGGGCTTCCCTGGTGGCGCAGTAGTTGAGAGTCCGCCTGCTGATGCAGGGGACACGGGTTCGTGCCCCGGTCCGGGAAGATCCCACATGCCACGGAGCAGCTGGGCCCGTGAGCCATGGCCACTGAGTCTGCGCGTCCAGAGCCTGTGCTCCGCAACGGGAGAGGCCACAACAGTGGGAGGCCCGCATACCACAAAAAAAAAAAAAAAAAAAAGCATAAGTATTAACTAGATAATGATGGAGTTTTTTTTAAGGTTTAAATTTAAGCAGAATAAACTTAAAAAAATGTAGAAGTCACAGCTTCCCTGCCTTTTTTCTTTCCTTTTTATATTAATTTATAGAAAACTTTACTACATAGAACATTGTCTTTTATTTGATTGAGGCATAGATTTCTCTTTCAGCTTTGTCACTAACATGTGTGCTCTCGGAGAAGTCACTTCACCATTCTGTATAATTAGGTGACCGAATCTGATGATCAGTACTATAGTTTACTCTTACCCTCTGGGGTGGCTTAACAATAGATGATTGAGAAGTGGTTTAGAAAAATAAAACAACTCATGTTTTTACTCAATCTTCATCAGTAAATCAGGCAATTAAACAGATAATTCTGCAGGTAGAATTGGGTTAATTTACATGATGATTAAGGATGAGCATATACCGAGTGTTTTTGTATAGGCTAATTCATTCTTACAGGGCCCTGGAAATGTTGTTTTAAATGACCACAGGTATATAATTTCAGCTTTATTACAGAATTCTCTAGCAACTTAAAACAATGTACAATATGACATCTTAATTGCAAATTAACTAAAAATCAAGCCAACAACTTTATTTTTACTTTTAAATACTATGAGTTTAGTATTGGCTTAGGAAAATTTCTTCTAATTGCTTGGTTTTTATATATTTTTATCAGCAATGTGGAAACAAATGCTAATTGTAATTTTTCTTTAACTGTTAGCTTCAGCTTAAGGAAGGTAGATTAGCTTTTAACTTTAAAATCTACCCCCCTTTTTTTGCCAATAGTAAATTAGCAGAATCAAAAAATCACGTTCACTAAAATATCCTTTTTTCCATGATTTTGGAATGTCAAGGTTTTAGTGTGATCCTCTCAGTAGAGAATATAACATTGGGGAGTGGTTTTGTTCCTCCCAAAGGAAATGAAAATTATTCTGGATCAGGAGAGGACAGCATAAAGGGTTTTGTTTTGTACTGTTTAGGGGAGAACATGTGACTAGAGTAAGCATATTTAATTAGTCGGCATTCTCAAGACCCTAAGGAGTCAGGCTTATGAAAAGAACAATGTTGTAAACATAATACAGTAACCTACCAGCATTAAAGTAAAAAACGTTATCTAATGTGTATTTTTGAAAATCCTTTATTTCTCTTCCATTATTTACTCTGAAAATCTTTAAGACAGACAAATTAAAGAATCCTTCACAAGAACGTGGAAAAGGAAGACGAACCTTTATTATTCTATGATATGTAGAGTAGGAGACATACACCTACTGAATTTTAAAATTTACTGGCCAAAAGATCAGCACAAAGAAGCTGTCCATAGATATTTCTTCAAGAAAAGCAAGCCCATACTTTCTATCAAGCACTATATCAGATTCATTCACAGTAATTCATTTTCTCCTCACTGTAACCCCATCAGAAACATTTGGTGGAGTCAGATTAAAACTCCAAGAAAGGTTTACGCCAGCCTCGTTTTACCTCTATGGTTACCAAGCTTTCGTAATATGATAGTCTAAGAAACACAGAAGGATTGAGGGAGTAAGGGGACAAGCTTTCAGTAGAAAAAATATTTTAAGTTTTTCCCTCTCTCTAATTTTCTCTCTTGAAACCTCTTTTGTTTCCTTTCTTAGAGCTCTCCCTGTTAGGTTCCTTCCTTCTTCCTCATAAGGCCACCATTTTCCAAGCTGTAGTCTATATTGCAGAACTCCAAACACCAACCAAGGGCTCATGGGAAATGATGCATAAAGAAGATGGCTAGGGCTTCGCTGGTGGCGCAGTGGTTGTGCGTCCGCCTGCCGATGCAGGGGAACCGGGTTCGCGCCCCGGTCTGGGAGGATCCCACATGCCGCGGAGCGGCTGGGCCCGTGAGCCGTGGCCGCTGAGCCTGCGCGTCGGAGCCTGTGCTCCGCAACGGGAGAGGCTGCAGCGGAGGGAGGCCCGCATACCACACACACACACACACACACACACACACACACAAAAAAAAAAAAAAAAAAAAAAAAAAAGAAGATGGCTAGACCTATCTCTAGCATGGCTAAAACACTCCTTGTTTTTTTACACTGAACCATGCCAAGTGTTTCATGGTCAGGTTCAAGATCTCAGATTTCCTGAAAACTCCAATAGCCATATGCTGAAAGTTCCCCAAATCTAATATAGAGCTATATTACTTATGAAGTAAATAAAGCTACAGCTGTGGGTGAAAATTAACTGGAGAGAGAATTTAAAGCATTGAGCCTCAGACCTGGCTGAATATTAGAATCACTTTACAACTTAAAAAAAGAAAATACAGAAGCCCAGTCTCCTTCCACATCCATTAAATCAGAATATCTGAGGAAGATATTTGGTCATTGGTAATTTTTCTAAAGCTCCTAGGATGATCCTAACATTCAGCAAGGTTTGAGAGCTAATGATATTAAATCAGAAGAGATTAGTTAGCCTTTAGGAACTCCAGTACTTGAAAACTATACTGAAGGTGATAAATAAGTAAAGATGGGATGGAAATCAAGGGATGAGACAGTTTAAGTGAGAAATTGAGACTGGAAGTAGCACAATGTTTCTTGAGTTTGTAAGCAGTGGTGATTGGATGAAGATATGGATTTGGGAAGAGTTTTTAAAGATGAGAGATATTTTAACATACGTAAATGCCGATGGGAAAGACCCAGCAGAAAGGGAAAGATTGAAGGTATGATTACAGAAAAGGGAAAATCCATCCTTAAGGTCTCAGGGACTGGATGAAGAGTTGAAATTCAGAGTACAGCAGAGGGAATCGATACCATAAAAGAGGGTATCTCCTCTCCGTCCTGTAAAGAGGAAAAATGGAAAATATGGGCCCAAAGCATGTGTACATGGTTTGGAGATGGTGAGAGCATTCCAATAGAATGGCTTCTCTTTTTCCTCTAAGGTAGGATCTAAAACTATATGGGGGGTGGGGAGACGGGGGGAAGTGAACCTGTCTTAAAATAATTAATATTTTCCAGCTTATGAGGTAATAGAAAATATGTATATATTGATCTTTGCCTTTGGTTCCTAGCACAGAGCTCCTGAAAGCCTTGTAACATCCTAAGCAAAAAGAATACTAGGAGCATCTCTTGTTCTAATATTTGTCTTTGAACCCATCCCTCACACAGGGCTCAAAACCCTTGTAAAATTTTTAAGTGATAAGAGCACTAGGAGCATTGTTTGTTCTATTGACACGACTCTGAATAGGGTCCTGGATGGCTTCTGGTTGGATGGGGGTCACCAGAAAGACCAAGCCATGAGTAGAAGCTTGGAATTTTCAGCCCCACCCATCATCCTCCAGAGAGGGGACAGGGGCTGCAAATTTAATTAATAACTGATCATGCCTATGTGAGGAAGCCTCCATAAAAATCCCTGAAGTACAGGGTTCAGAGAGCTTCCAGGCTGACAAACACATCTACACTGGGAGAATGACACACTGCAACTCCACGGGGACAGAAGCTCCTATGCTTGGAACCCTCCCAGACTTCACCCTATGTATCTCTTCATCTGGCTGTTCATCTGTATCCTTTATTCTTTAACATACTGGTAAACCTAAGTGTCTCCCTGAGTTCCGTGAGTGCTCTAGCAAATTTTGGAACCTGAGGAGGGAGTCATGGAAACTCCGATTTGCAGCCAAATCTAACAGAACCTGGGAACCTACTACTTGCAACTGCCATCTGAAGTGGTGAAGGAACTGAGCCCTTAACCTGTGGGATCTGACACTATCTCTGGGTAGATGGTGTCAGAATTGAGTTAAATTGTAGGACACCCAGCTGGTGTCACAGATAATTGCTTAGTGTGGGGTAAAGCCTTCACACAATTGGTGACCAGAAATGAAATGTATGGTGTGAGCAGTAAAGGAGACACACACAAGAGGAAAAAAGGGAAGAACTGGGGTTTTCCCTACCTGGAAAGAAAAATACCTGAGTTTTTCCTGCACACAGGTATTAACTGATTTAATTCTCAAAACAACTCAATGAAATAGGTACTGGCGTCCTTCGTTACAGCTGAGGCAACAGAGAAGGGTTGCGTAATCTGCCCAAAGTCTGAGGGGTAGACATGGTCTGTAAGTTTGACTCAGAAACATGAGTTCTTAGCCACCACACCCCCTGTCAGCCAAGGTACCTCACCACTGAAGACTAGGGTGAAATGCTCTCCTACATTAGACAGACCTCATTCGAATTCTATTTCATCATTTACTCACCTTTATAAAGGTATATAACCTTTTCCAGATTCAATTACATTAGCAAAATGGAAATAACAGGACCTTCCTTACGGAGATATTGGGAAGAAAACTGAGATTCCAATGGACATTACACAGATATAGACTCCTATTATGTGCAAGGCACAGTTCTAAGTACTGGGGGCTACAGAAATCAATGGAAAAGGCAAATTTTTTTCATGGAGTTTATGTCCTAGAAGAAGAGAAGAAGTAAGCAAGTATACAAATTCCATGGAGTGGGGGAGATTTCTCTAAATTCCCAAGCATTTAAAATTTCATATCAACCTCCAACCTCCCCTCATTCTCAAACGATTCTTCTGCTTTGCATAACGTTAGCCCTTTTGGGAAACAGTCTCCTTTTAAGATTTTCATCATAGCAACCAAACTCACACACAGTAAGCATTTGTGGTATTGAAAAAAGAGACATCCTTTCAAACAAAGCAGAAAGATAATCTTAAGGTTTTGCAAAAAGATAACAATAACTAAAAGAAATTTGATGTATCTATATTAATAATCAAAAATGTAGACTTTAAGAATGATTAATCACTAATTCATAGTGATAAAGGAAGCTATTATAATCTTAAATTTGCATCTATTAACATGATTTCAAAACATATAAAGCAAAAACTGACAGAACTAAAAAAAATAGTTAAATCCATAATCACTGTGGAAGACTTATGCATAGTATTATCAATACATAATTATCAGTAACAATCTGAAAGGATACGGAAAATCAAAAAGATAAAGATATGGAATATATAAACAGCAGAACTAATATATTTGACATATTTAGAATACCATATCCAACAATGAAAAATTTAAGTGCAAATTGAACATTTAATAAAATTGACAATGTATGTCATAATGCAAGCCTTAGCAAACTTCAAAGAATTTAAATTATTCAGAATATATCCTCTAACCAGAGTGAAATGAATTTAGAGGATAAATTAAAACAGAGAGAGTGACAAAGAGAGAGAACTAGATAGAAATTCCTGTATTCCTGGAAATTAAACAATACTAAATAATGCATGGAATGAAGAAGAAACTTAAACAAATTATAAATTATTAACTCAAAGACAAACCATTTCAAAATGTGTGGGAGGTAGCTAAAGCAGTATTTTGAGAGACGTTTATAGTTTAGAATGCCTTAGCTGGGAAATAGAAAGCTTAAAAATAAATTATGTATCCTTTCTTTCATGAAGTTGGAAAGAAAAAAGCAAATCAAACCTAAAAATATAAAAGAAACTAATAAAGAGATTCAAATCAATAAAAGAATATTTTAAACTTCATAAAATACTAATAAAATTGTTTAACCCCAGCAAGACAGAGTAAAGAAAAAAATGAAAAGGAGTAAACACAAACTACAATATCAAGAATGATGAAGGGTAATATGTTAACATTTACACTGTTCCTAGCTACATCAAAAAAGATCAAGGAGTATAAACAATTTTACCAGTAAATTAGAATATCTGAATGAAATATACAAATTCTTCAAACTAACACTGCAGAAAGATGAAAACATATATAGAAAATATGCATTATCTGGTATCAAGTAAATAAGTTGAATCTGCTATTTAAAACATTCTCACAAAGACCCTAGGCCTAGATGTCTTCATCACTGAAATCTCTGAAATCCTTAAGAGATAAATAACACCAATTTAATAAAATGCTGTTTCTGATAATAGAGAAGAAATTTTCCCTAATTCATTTTAGAAGGCCAGTATAATCTTGATACCAAAACCTGAGAAAGACATTACAAAAAAGGAAAATTACCAAGGGATCTTTCTCAAGAACATAGAGGCAAAAATCTTAAATAAAATACAAGCAAGTTAAATTCAGCGATAATGGGAAAAAAATAGTACACCATGACCAAGTGAGTCTAATTCTATGAGTGAAAAGTTGGTTTAACAATCAAAATAAATCAGTATGATTAATTACATTAACATAAAAATGAGGAAAAATCATAAATATTTCAATAGATGAAGTAAAAGAATTTTACAACAGTCACCACTATTTATGATTTATAAAACCTCTTGGCAAACTAGAGATAGAAGGGAATTTATCTCATGAAGAATATCTAACATGTTTAAGGACTGAAGCAAAAAACTGAGGCACAAGAGATCACGTACTGTATGATTTCATTTATATAAATACAAAAGCAGGTAGAACTTATCTATGCCATTTAAAGTCAAGATATTTATTACTCTTCCATGGCCAATGAACTGATCTTGGCTTCCGTTTTGATTTAAACATCCCTCAGCTTGACTCAACTTTAGATTTCTTCTTGACTATAAGCCCCTGACCTCCCTTTCTCACTTTCGAAAAGTAAAGTGAGTTCTCTCACTTTAGAAAACTTGCTATTTTAAATTCTTTCTCTGCCTCTTTAAGATATAAATCTTCTCCCAGCCTCTTGCCAGTTTTACAACCCAGAAATGTCTCTCTCAAAGACCTGGAAGCCATCCCTTTGAAATGTTATCATCCAAAAAGACAATGCTCCAGTTGGTGGGTAGAAGCCATAATCACCAATTAGCAAACAGTTGGACTAGTCACTTTGACCAACTACCTCACCAGTGTCTCTCTCACTACCTCACCTCAGTGCTTACAATCCTCTCCAGCCTTTTGTTTCAGCAGAGTTGAGTTCCACCTCTCTCCCCTATTTCAACAGTCTTGAAGAGACTCTTCCCTAACTCGTCCAGTTCAATGTTCCTTCACAGTTGTAAATAAAGGCTTGGGCATATCAGTAAGATACATAAACCATGGTAAATCCTACATTCCTATCCTACTGAGCAGTACATTTTATAGTTGTCCCTTTCGTTGCTGTTTTTTCCCCTGCTCTCAATTTTGTTCCCATACCAGAAACATACATTTATTTATCCAAAAGGGGAAGAATGAAAGTAATAAAACAGAGAAAATACTGCTCTAATCTTAAGTTTATTTTCTCATTATTCAAGGTCAAATACAACGGCCAAACAAGCTTAAAGTTAAATATAAGAAATGCAATAAACCAATAACTTATAATTCTCTTAAGGGATATAAATTGCTGAGGAGCTTTTTATGTTTTAATGGAAAAAATAAATCTAACATGATGATTTACAAAATGTTCCCACAAAATAGTATTCAGTACATTATTCTACACAACCTCACATTTGTCATAAAGCATGGCTATTTTCTTAAGCATATTTAAATGCGATCTCAACAAACAATCTTATTTTCCAATCTGCTTTCTTTGGTCACATTTCATTTTAGCAGTGAGGCACATCTCATTTGCTCCCTCCTGAAAAGCTACATTTTGGCTATCTTCATTTACCTATAAGCCAACTTGAGTCAACAAATAAATTAATTCATCTGCTTTGCTTCTAATTTTTAAGTTGCCATTTGGCATAGTTTTCCAATTAAGGTATTACAATCATTATATGTTCCCCAAAGTCCTTCAATGTGATCACACACTGGATCAAGTGCACATTTGGGGAAAATTCTCAAAGCACAGATTGCAGGTTCCCGTAAGTTTTTTTTTTTAAGTATGTCCTTTGCGTGACAGAAAGACCAATTTTAACCTTTCTAATATTTATTTCCATTTTGCTTTGCAGAAGGAAGGTACTCAGGATATGTAAGAGTGAACTGACTTTGTTCTGTCCTACTTCTCAATTATTTTCTCAGTGTTACACTCCCAACACTTATAATAGTAATCAATTGGTTTTCTTTGTCGGGATGCTGCTGTTAAATGGTTTTCAGAGGAAATTATAAGCAGCAGAAACCAGTCAGAAATGCAAAAATACTACCATTTGATCAGAAATTTTCCTAAAGTGAATTTTATTAATGTAACTACTATTTCAGCATTGAGGTTAGTAGCTGACAGTGTTAAGGGTATATACCCTAAAATGCTCAAGAATGATTACAACCCTACCTGGAGGCCAGGATGCTATTGAGACATCAGTAATCTCAGCACCACATTATTTGGTAGGTAAGTGGGAAAGTCACATTTAAGAGGTTAAAGGAAGTCTCTTTATTATTTGTGTCTAAGTAAGCCATCAGCTATGACCCAGTTGTACAGCACAACCTTCTTATAAGTTGTCTTCAATTATATAAAATGGTGCTCATGGAGTAAAGAGTTTAAAATCATTCCCTCAATAAGAAATGAAAGTGACATTAATAGAATTGGTTTACTTTGACTGGAGTTTTTCACATTCAACAGGACTCCAAAACAGGTTATTTCATACTCTAAGCTGAATTCTATTGGCATGTCTTAGAGAAGGGACCTGAAAAGGCTTTTCAAAGTGGTGATATATGCATACCATATACTTAGACATCATAGGAAAAGACTCATTTGTTCTGTACAACCTGGATAACACCATCGCACTATGGCTTAGCCTTTATCACTCTTTGCCACAGAGGTGATAAGGAAAAGGGATCATTAGGCATTGACTTGAGAAATGGAATATGGTAACAACACAAGAGAGGCAAGGGCCATTGAAAAATGACCCTTTTAGAACAGACAAGAAAATCACAAGTAGTAATTGTGCACACAATTTTTTTTTCCCTCTCTACCCTATCTTTTTTTTTTTTTAACATCTTTATTGGAGTATAATTGCTTTACAATGGTGTGTTAGTTTCTGCTTTATAACAAAATGACTCAGCTAAACATATACATATATTCCCATATCTCCTCCCTCTTGCATCTCCCTCCCACCCTCCCTCTCCCCCCCCCCCTCTCCCACCCCTCTAGGTGGTCACGTTTCTTTTTATGGCTGAATAATATTCCATTGTATATATGTGCCACATCTTCTTTATCCATTCATCTGTCGATGGACACTTAGGTTGCTTCCATGTCCTGGCTGTTGTAAATACAGCTGCAATGAACATTGTGGTACCTGTCTCTTTTTGAATTCTGGTTTTCTCAGGGTATATGCCCAGTAGTGGGACTGCTGGGTTGTATGGTAGTTCTAGTTTTAGTTTTTTAAGGAAACTCCATACTGTTCTCCATAGTGGCTGTATCAATTTACATTCCCACCAACAGTGCAGGAGGGTTCCCTTTTCTCCACACCCTCTCCAGCATTTACTGTTTGTAGATGTTTTTGATGATGACCGTTCTGACCAGTGTAAGGTGATACCTCATTGTGGTTTTGATTTGCATTTCTCTAATGATTAGTGACATTGAGCATCCTTTCATGTGTTTGCTGGCAATCTGTACGTCTTCTTTGGAGAAATGTCTGTTTAGGTCTTCTGCCCATTTTTGGATTGGGTTGTTTGCTGTGCAGACAATTTATACATATGGCATAGCATGTCTACTTAGAGTAAGCTCATTTAAGTCACAAGACTTTTGACAATACTATGAAAAAAGAAAACAATAAGCTGAATATCAAATGAATTTCACAGACAACTTCAATCCCCCTTTTAGGCCTTGTGAAGCCCAAATTATTCCTTATGCTTCTGAAAATTCACATGAGGGTTATTTTCTAGTTCTACTCACTGACATAGCTGGCAACGTGACGACATCACCCGCCACGTCAACTGGATCATGACTTATTCTCCCTCTCACCCAAAACATTCTCGTTCCTTGAACATGCCAAGCTCTTTACCACATTCTTGTCTGTGTACGTGCTAACTCCTGCCTCGTGTTGAACAGATGTAATCAAGAATCTCAAATGGGTTCTTCCTGGATTTAGGGTATCCCTAAATGCAACGACAGTTTCTTTATAAGAGAAAGGCCAATAGAGACTTGTAATAGAGACACTCTCAAGACAGAAGGCAATGTGAAGATAAAGGTGGAAACTGGAGTAATGCAATTACAAGCCAAGGAACAGCAGAGACTGCCAGCTGCCATGGGTAGCCAGGAGAGAGGCATGGACCAGATTTTCCCTCAGGGCCTCCAGAAGGAACCAACCCTGCAGACACCTCGATTTTGGACCTAAGGCCTCCAGAACCAGGAGAGAATAAATATCTGTAGTTTTTTGGGGTTTTTTTTTGTTTTTTGTTTTTTTTTTGTGGTACGCGGGCCTCTCACTGCTGCGGCCCCTCCCGTTGAGGAGCACAGGCCCCAGACGCGCAGGCCCGGCGGCCATGGCTCACGGGCCCAGCCGCTCCATGGCATGTGGGATCTTCCCGGACCGGGACACGAACCCGTGTCCCCT